>NC_056731.1:583936472-584066472 GCF_019279795.1 Protopterus annectens
AAATAATCTAACCTATTACACCAGGGACATTAACTCCTAGCTGTAAGTAATCTAACCTATTACACCACTGTCAGTATCTCCTACCTGTAAGTAATCTAACCTATTACAGCAGGGACATTAACTCCTAGCTGTAAGTAATCTAACCTATTACAGCAGGTACATTAACTCCTAGCAGTAAGTAATCTAACCTATTACAGCAGGGACATTAACTCCTAGCAGTAAGTAACCTAACCTATTACAGCAGGGACATTAACTCCTAGCTGTAAGTAATCTAACCTATTACACCACTGTCAGTAACTCCTAGCTGTACGTAATCCAACCTATTACAGCAGGGACAGTAACTCCTAGCTGTAAGTAATCTAACTTATTTCAGCAGGGACATTAACTCCTAGTTGTAAGTAATCTAACCTGTTACAGCAGGGACATGAACTCCTAGCTGTAAGTAACCTAATATATTACAGCCAAAAAAGAGAGAAAATAGCAGCAACTACCACTCAAGTTATAGTATTTAATGACCAGTAAAGTGATAAAAATGTTAGCAGCAAAATATACAGAATAAGCACTTTCAGGTTGCCCTTCTTCAGATAAAAAACATAATGCAAAACACATTTAATAGGAAGTGGCAACTAATTGGGTTCTAATATTGAACCCGCCGTTTTTTAAGAGTGGGTTTTAAAGGGGCCATCTCATTAAGTCCTGGAAACGTATGCGCTGTCAGTTCAACAATCCATTTAGTTTCCTGTAATTCCATGTCATTTACTATGTCACCACCCCCCCACAGCCTTTTCTAATGTTCCATATTGCCATAAACATGATTGTTGAACTGACAGCGCATAGGTTTTCAGGACTTAATGAGATGGTCCCTTTAAAGCCCACTCTTAAAAAATGGCGGGTTCGAACCCGATTCGTTGCCACTTCCTATTAAGTGTTTTGTATTATGCTTTTTATCTGAAGAAGGGCACAGCCTGAAAGTGCTTATTCTGTATATTTTGCCTGTAATGTTTTTATCGTTTTACTTGTCATTAAATACTATAACTTGAGTGTTGGTTGCTGCTAATTTCTCTCGCTTTTGGTGTGCTTTGTTGTTTAGCAGCTCAATCTTTGGTGAGGTAACATATATTTTGTTTTTGGACTTTGGCTTGGTGTACTAGTATCTCACACACTATGGATTACATTGCAGATGTTTCAAAACAAGACGTCAGACAAACTGACTAGGAATCTTGTTTTATCGGATAATCCATTACTCAGCCTTGACCTACACGTCACAGCAGATATGAGACCAGGGGAGAATCTTAATGTTGTCAGTAATCCGATATTTGATGAACTGACGAATGATTTTATTCACAAGGGTAATAGACTGAAGCGCTTGCAATGGCAGTGCAACCATTTCGAAGCCTGTTTCCAGTTTGGTGTAGTACCTAGAGGCATGAGGGTCTTTTGCATGTTGGCACAAGGCGAGTACTACCCCAAGCTCCTTGCTAAATGGCAGCAAATAAACATCAGTACAGACTTCTCTTACATGCTCCTTCTGTTGGAGTATTTTGCTCCAGAAGAGAAGCAACTGGGTCAAGAAGTTGAACAGCTGCAATGGAGACTGGAGGCAGAATTTACAGAAGCAAGGTATGTCTCTTGGTTAGATGCCGCATATTGTACTTTCTCTACTTCTGACCAAAAGCTGCAGCAGGTCAAGGCTAAGAAGTTGCAGTGTGATTATTGTGATTTTATGAATGGCCAGATTTTTGTCTGGCCCAGGGAGAATATTAATGCACAAGCATCTCATGTAACGGCATCTACAGGGAAGGGCGTTCCACAATGGAGAATGGGGCAGAGTAATCATTTTGTTCCCAATGAACTGACAAATGAGAGAGATCATCGTACTCCTGTAGGGGGCCAGTCATTAAGGAGGACTGTGGTTCATGTTGGGAATGAGGTGCAGAATGAAAATGATGATGTTTTAAACGATGGAGTAGAGGTACAACAAGGCATTGAGCCCAAAGTGATACACGGGAAATTAACTGTGGTGAATGCAACAGAACCAGTGTTGGTAGGCTTAATCATCAGTAGTAATGCTGGTAGTTCTGCCATAGACTTGGGAGCTAGACCCAAGAATCTGGGCAGTAATAGAAATGAAGGACGTTTTTTCTCCCAGCCCCAGTGAAAAAGAAAGGGGAATGGAAACGTTCACACAGCCGCAACAGGAAGGTGAAGAGAAGGAGGCTGTCTCAATGACTGATGATGGTATTGTTTATAATTTGTCTGAACATGCTCTTACGGACAATGAAATGTATGTATTGAATAAGAGGCTAACTTTTGTCCCCAGTCAAGGGAGCTTTTTTTAGTGACGTTATCATGGACATTTTATTGTTTGGCAGGAATGTTATGCTGAGAGAAATTTTGGCAGTGGCAACCAATTAAGGGTACAAAGATTAAGGCAACCAAGTGTATTTGTACCAGTTTTCAACTCCACTATGCAAACTTTCATTAAGGTATATGAACAAGAAATAGAACTTTATTTACAGACAGGTAACAGCTCAGCAAGCTCTTGCCTGGAGCCCTGCAGAGTTCTACAGCAGCAGAGAGACAAAAGAGAGACTTTGGAGTGATTAAGTATAATTTTTCTGCATTTTCTTGCTGCCTTTAGCTAACTCCGCCTAAAACATGGATTTTCTAGAGTTTCTGTGGTTTAAAAAGCTTGTTTCAGATACATATTGTACTTATTTTACTGCCTGCACTTTAACAAAGTCATTTTTGTGTTTAAATTACCTGTTTAACTGTTGTAGGCTACACTCTCAAGTGTAATAGTCATTTAGGTGCAATTAAAGTGCTTTTTTGATTGTATCTGCTTTATTTTAGTTCTGAATTCAGAGCTGTGTTACAAGTTTCTGTGTTTACCCATACCTTACTTGGATAGAAGTAAGTTTCTCTGTTCACTGTGAGAGAGGGAGCTTTGAGCAGCCTATCTGTCCCTGGAGGAGTGGTTTCAGCCCAGAAATTAGTAGTTTATTGGCCATTTTGGGCTAATTTCTCTGTCATTTCCCTGCTATAAAACCCACATTTGCGCGGTTTTGTGTGCCAGACAGCACCGGTTAGCTCGGGTATAACTATTCCCGGCTCCACAAAGTCTACTCTTCAATTTTTCCCTTGGAACTAGGCAAACTTTCAACTTAAGCACTCAAACCATTCACTTATCATCCTGGCACTTGCTCAAAACTCACAGCAAGCACTAATAAACCTTACTACTAGACCCTCCTATACTGTAGAGAAGGACAAGGCTCTCTATTCGACCTTACCAGCCAGTCAGTAAAACAGTTCACTGTACCTATCCAAGCATGTCCAAAGGGCAGTTTCAGGTGTACTCTCCGGCCCAACTGGTGAATCTGGGCATTTTGAGGCAATGTTACAATTGCCTCATGTACACAGACAACCCTATCATAGGTTCATAGGTTCATACTAGGCTATCTGCCCAAGGGCATTTATAAGCCTAGCCCATAGTTATTTGGCTTTCGCCACCCCTTTAGTTTGAATAAAACTATGCCTATTATTTTGCTGTGCCTCTGTCAAGCAGTGACACTGAAGTAATCCCTGGGGTATATCTGCGATCCCCCATCCATTGGTCAAGATTCCTCTTGAACAAGGCCAGCGAGGTGCTCTGCCTCACATGTACCGGGATTTTGTTCCACAGCATAGGGAGTCTCTGGGTGATGAATCTGTCCCTCCAGCATGTTCTATTAATAACCGTGTCAAGGTTTAAGTCTCCCGCCTTGTGGTTCTGAGGGATCTAGATTTTTGAGGTGAAGCATATTCATCAAATCAGGGTTTGACATGGCCTTATATGTCAGGCACAGGTCACCTCTGAGCAAGCGGTATGAGACTGAATAGAGCTGGAGTTCTTTCAGTCGGGCAGCATAAGACATATTTTTGAGACCCTTTATCCTTTTGGTGAGGAACTTTTGGGGCCTTTCCAGCTGCTGCAGGTGTCTGGTCAGATACATTCCGAATGGGGCATTGTACTCAATCATAGGTCTAATGAGTGATGAGTACAGGGGGCGATGACCTCCCTTGATCTAGATGTGAATCCCTTCATGATCAGGTGGGCAATGTAGAAGGTTTTCCTAACTACTTTAGCAACATGAGTGTCAAACGAAAGGCTACTGTCAACCTGGGTCCCCAGATCCCTGATGACTTCTTCTGTGCTCAGTGGATTGCCACCTATATGGTAGCTAGGGGTAACCTTGTTTTTCCTGAAGGGTATGACTATGCATTTCTTGGCATTTAATTTTAGGCCATGGCTCTGGCACCAGTTATCCGTTTCTGTGAGGCCCTTCTGAAGGATATCTGTGTCAGATGTGTTTTCGACTATGGCCCAGTTTGCAGTCATCTGCAAACTTTGTCAGCCATAACCCTCCTGTGTTTGCTTGTACTTCAGAAAAGTAGATGCCGAACAAGAGTGGACCCAGGACTGAGCCCTGTGGGACACCACTTGTGACAGGCTTTGAGTCTGACATGGCTCCAGCAACTCTGACCCTGTGGGTTCTGTCACTTAGCCAGTTTGCAACCCATCTTGTGATGTATGGGTTTACATTCAAGCTGATGAGTTTTTGATAATACCTGAGTGGGGTATTGTGTCAAGGCCTTTGCCAGGTCAAGGTAGGCTGTATGGACTGCCTTTCCTCATCAATGGCCTTGGTGACTGTCTCAAAAAGTCAACCAAGTTTAAAAGGCATGATCTGCCTTTGACAAAGCCAAACTGGGTTGGATCCAAAGTCTGCAAGTTCCCTATGTCTTTATTTATGTGTTCCATTATGATCCTCTCCATGGCTTTGCAGATAAGGCTTGTCAAGCTAATGTGACGGTAATTTCCAGGGTCGGTGGAGGCACCGCCTTGTGAAGTGGGACCACAGTCGCCGGCGCCACTCCTTGGGTATGTATCCTGAGGTGAGGCTAAGATTAAACAGCTGTCCTAACTGCGGGTTTAATTCCTCATTGAGTTCATGGAGCACACAGCCGGGACACCATCCGTCCCATGGATGCTGTGTTTTTGCTTTGGAGAGAGCAGTTCTCACCTGGGCGTTGGAGATGTTTGGGGGCTACAATCCTCTGGTATAGATATCTCTCCTTTGGGGAGGGGGAGAAGTTTGCACTGAACCTGTCAGCCAGTATGTTGGCAATGTGTGTAGGTTCAGTAATCTTCACATCATTTTGAACTAATTCTGAGCATATCTGGGAGTTTCCTCCTAGGTTTCTAACATAGCTAAAGAAGGCCTTATGATTGTCTTTTGAATCCTTGGCGATTTTTCTCTCAAAATTTGCCTTGGATGATTTTATGAGAGCTCTTAGTTTTTTACTTATAATGGTCAAAGGTGTCTTACCTTTCAAGGATTTTGCTCTATCTTGTAGTAGCTTCCTCCTTTTGTTGTAGAGCTTGTTTATGGCTGGGGTCCACCAGACTGGACGCTTACCTTTGGTACAAAGAGTCTTAGTTTTGTTTGGGATTGCCTGATCCATGCGGTCCTGTAGGTGCTGGTAGAAGGCATTTGTAAGTGATTCAGCGGTTTGAGTAATGTTTACCACTGGCTCAGGGGCCTTAAAGGAGACCACACTAGTTTTTAGAAGTGTGAAGTCGGCTTTTGAGAAGTTTTTCACTGTGGTCTCTTTTGTTTGAGGTGGGGCGGATGAGGACCTCCAGCGAGATTAGTTTATGATCTGATCTCACCAGTGAGGGGTATACTTCCGGTGTTGAACATTGTGATCCCATGTTCGTGATGATGAGATCAAGTATGTTTTCTCCTCTTGTGGGGATGGTGACTAGTTGTTCCATGGCATTTGAGTTTATGAACTCCAGGAACCTTTGGGCTAGAGTGTTTGGGCTTGAGTAGTGTTCCCAGTCTATATTAGGGTAGTTGAAGTCACCTAGTATGATGATGTTTGGAGATACATTTATCCCCTCCATTGTTTTCAGGAAGGCCATGTGAGGTTCCTGAGTTTGAGAGGGTGGCCTGTAGCATGCTACAAATTGCAGAGCAGTCTTGCCTATGGTTAATTGCACCTGGATGGTCTCCGATGCATCGCGGCGTTGCCACCAACCTTGAGGTGTGGATGTCCTTTATGAATATGGACACCCCCTCCTTTCTTGGTGTTGTCCGGATTTTGGGGCCGAACGCATGATATGAGGTGAAACCTGCTAGTGCTGGGGTGCTCTCAGGAGCCTTGAACCAGGTTTCTGTCACAGCACAGACATCGATGTTCTCCATACTGAGAAGGGCCTCGAGTGCTGCATCTTGAGATTGAGACTTCTGGCATTGAGCAGCATTACCCTTAGTTTTTTACTTTTTGTGTTCTAGGGTGGTAGGTTTAGAATTTGAGCCTTGCCTAAAAAGGCACTATGGGGTGGCAAGAGCCTTTGCCAATATCCGAAGCCTAGGGGTGACAGGTGCAAGCCGCCCTCATAAGCAGCGTGGCTTGTCCAGCATGTCATCCCAGGCAGACAGACATTGATCCCTTTGAATGACACCAGAATTTAAGCCAATTATTAAAGCTGATCATCTTATCACTGTATTGTGGCATCATTCTAGGTGAAGGTAGGATACTGCTCAAGGTCAGGGTCATACCTGCCTGGGCTACATAATCAGAGAGCTCCTCAATGTCTCTTTTCATGTAGTCCAAGGAGGTACGCCTCAGGTCGCTGACACCAGCGTGGACAATGACTGAGTCGCACTTGTACCTGCTGTTGAGAGACCTGAGTGCTTGTGTTATGTGGCGGATTCTAGCGCCCGACAGGCAGCTTACTGTGACCTTCTCCTTACTCAGTCTGGTGAGCGGACGCCAGTGTGTCTGACTATGGAGTCACCTATGACAAGTATGTTTGGTGTTGTATTTGGCCTTAAGGGCAGTGACTGCTTTGCACACTGATTTTGTTGTTTATGTGTTGTTTGTGTGGTGTATTGAGTTTGCAGTTGCTTGGGTGTTTGCTTTGGAGGCCTCTGCTGTTTAGGTAAATTTCTACTCAGAGCCTCCGAGTATGTCTTAGTGTGTTTATGTGTTTGATTCAGTGGTGTGGTTGAGTTATGTGAGACTGGTATTGTGGTGTGTGTAGTTGCCTTCTCCTCCTGCCTGGTCTTGCCAGTCCTGAGTTGAGAGAGCTCAGCCTCCAGTGTGGCTAAATAGCTGCATCTCTCACAAGTGTTAGTGTTACATGGGAGGAGGAGATGGTTGTCCGTGTACATGAGGCAATTGTAACATTGTCTCAGAATTCCCAGATTCACCAAATGGGCAGGAGAGGACGCCAGCATCTGACCCTTCGACATGCTAGAAAGAATTATGAGTTGGTATGAGACAGAAAAGTAGTGGGCTTAGCAGGGAAGTGGGCCCTCCTGGGGGGTTTTGCTAGTGAGAGATTTGTATAATATAGGAGTGCTTGACCTGCAAAGAGAATGCTTATAAAACAAGGGATATGCTTATAAGACAAGTGCTGAGCTTTTTGAGAAGAAAAAGCTATTTGGAACAAACACTAATACATGCGAGAGATGCAATTATACAGCCAAACTGGAGGCTAAGCTCTCTCAGCCTAAGACTGGACCAGGCAGTCAGAACACCAGTCTCACATAGACCTATGAAACCAGCACCGGCAAAAAACACACATAAATACATGAAAACATACTCGGAGGCTCTAAATAAAAATCTGCAAAAGCAACAGAGACCTCCAAAGCAGACATCCAAGCAACCTCCACTCCCGCAACACAAACCATGAAACACATACTTCACAAAACCAGTGTTCCATGCAATCACAGCCCTTAAGGTAAAATAACATACCCAACACACTAGTAATAGGTGACTCTATAGTCAGGCACACTGACATCCCATTTACTAGTCTGAACAAGGTGAAGGTTACTGTTAGCTGCCTGTCAGGTGCCAGGATCCGCCACATAACAGAAACACTCAGGTCACTTCAGAACAAGTACAAATATGACTCTGTCATTGTCTATGTTGGTGTGAATGACCTGAGCCGTACCTCTCTGGACTACATGAAAAGAGACATGGAGGAGCTCTCTGATCACGTAGCCAAGGCCGATATGACCCTGACCCTGTGTAGCATCCTGCCCTCACCACGAATTATACCACGGTATAGAGAAAAAATTATCAATTTCAACAATTGGCTAAACTTCTGGTGCCATTCAAATGGGATCCAGTGTCTGTCAGCCTGGGATGACATGCTCGACAAGCCACACTGCTTTGCTAGAGACAGCTTGCACCTGTCACCCTTAGGCTTTCGAATACTGGCCAAGGCTCTTGCCACCCCCATAGTGCCTTTTTTAAGCAAGGCTCAAAAGACAAACCCACCTCCATAAATAGCACAAGTAACAAAAAACTGAGGGTAATACTACTCAATGCCAAAAGTCTAAACCTCAAAATGCATGCACTCAAGGCACTCTGCAGTATGGAAAAAATCGATATATGTGCAGTAACAAAAACCTGGTTTAAGGCTTCAGAGAGCACCCCAGTGCTACCAGGCTACAACTCATACCATACATTTCGGCCACAAAACCTGGACTGAAATACAAAAGGCGGGGGAGTATCCATATTCATCAAGGATACCCACACCTCCAGATTAGTGGCACAGCACGATGCTTCAGAGATCATCCACATGCAACTAACAACAGGCAAAACTGCTATTCAAATTATTGCTTGCTACAGATCCCCCACCATGTCCCAGGACCCCCACTCCGCATTCCTGAAAACACTGGGAAACATAAAGGTCCTACCAAATACCCTGATATTGGGTGATTTCAATTACCCAAACATTAACTGGGAGAACTACTCAAGTACAAACTCCCTTGCCCAACATTTTCTAGAATTTATAAACTCAAATGCCCTGGATCAACTGGTCAACACTCCCACCAGAGGTGACAACATACTGGACCTGGTCATCACCAACATGGGCCACCGGTGTTCCCAACCGGACGTCAACCCCTTGTTGGTTAGATCTGACCATAAACTAATCACTCTGGATATCCACATTCCGCCACCACTCCCGGTCAAAGAAACCATGGTGAAAAACTTTTCAGAAGCAAACTTCACGTTACTTAAGACCAAGGTGGGAAGTTTCAAAGCCCCCATGCTAAAGGATAATGCTGTCCAAGCTGCAAAATCCTTTACTAATGCACTCTACATGCACCTACAAGAATGCATGGATCGTGCTATCCCAAACAAAACTAAGACTCACTCCTCCAAGAAAAGGAAACCAGTCTGGTGGACCCCTGCCATAAACAAGCTATACAATAGAAGGAAGAAACTAGTACAGAAAAGAGTAAAATTCCAAGAAGGAAAGACATCCCTGATCAGTATCAGTAAGAAACTATGTTCCCTCATAAAATCATCCAAGGCTAGCTTTGAAAGAAAAACTGCCATGGACTCCAAAGATAACCACTAGGCATTCTCTAGCTATGTCAAGAATCTAAGTGGCAATTCTCAGATTTGCTCGGAGTTAGTGCAGAATGGCACAAAATACACTGAACCAACCGATATAGCCAACATCCTGGCAGACAGGTTCAGTGCAAACTTCACCCCCCTCTCACCCCCAAAAGGGCCCATAACTATACCAGAAGAATGTAATGCCCCTGAAATCACAGACAATCAGGTTAAAACAGCCCTCTCCAAAGCCAAATACACAGCATCAATGGGAACGGACGGTGTTCCAGGCTGTGTCCTACGCGAGCTCAAAGATGAACTAGCCCCTCACCTAAACACACTGTTTAAACTCCGCCTCTCCACAGGCTATGTGCCCAAAGAGTGGTGCACAGCAAAAGTTATTTCGCTCCACAAAGGTGGAGCCAGAATGGACCCTGGGAACTATCGCCCTATAAGCCTGACTAGCTTGGTCTGCAAAGCTATGGAGCACATCATCATGGCTCTCATTAACAGAGACATTGGGAACCTCCAAACACTGGACCCTACCCAGTTCGGCTTTATTAAGGGCAGATCATGCCTCCTAAACCTGGTGGACTTCTTTGAGACAGTTACCAAGGCTATAGATGAGGGAAAGTTGGTCCACACAGCCTACCTAGACCTTGCAAAGGCCTTCAACATCATTCCCCACTCAGGAATAATAGACAAGCTCACCAACCTGAACATAAACCCCTACATCACAAGATGGGTTGCCAACTGGCTCACGGACATAACCCACATGGTAAGAGTTGTGGGAGCTAGTTCTGACTCTAAACCAGTTACAAGTGGCGTTCCCCAGGGCTCAGTCCTAGGACCCCTCCTGTTCGGCATATACTTCTCAGAGGTATAGTTAAGCACAGGAGGACTATGGCTGAACAAGTTCGCAGATGACTGCAAACTAGGGGCTATAATTGACTCTCCGGCTGACACAGACATCCTCCAAAAGTGTCTCACTGAAAGAGATACCTGGTGTCAAAAACCATGGCCTCAAGCTAAATGCCAAAAAGTGCAGAGTCATCCCCTTTGGGAAAAACAAAGTACCCACAAACTATCACATAGGTGGTAGCCCCCTAAATATAGAAGACGTAATAAGGGATCTGGGGACCCAAGTAGATAGTAACCTCTCCTTTGATAATCACATTGCCAAAGTGGTTAGAAAATCCTTCTACGTGGCCCACCTAATCACAAAAGGGTTTGCATCCAGATCGAAAGAGTTCATTGGGCCCCTCTACACATCACTCATCAGACCCATCATAGAGTATAATGCCCCATTTGGGATGTACTTTACAAGACACCTGCAACAACTGGAAAGACCACAGTAGTACCTCACCAAGAGGATCACTGGCCTCAAGCAGATGCCCTATGCAGCTCAACTGAAGAAACACCAGCCGTACTTGGTTGCATACCGCCTACTCAGAGGTGATCTCTGCCTGACATACAGGGCCATGTCCAACCCAGAATTGAAGAACATGCTCCACCTAAAGAAAACCATATCCCCTCGAGCCACATGCTCCAGGAATCTAAACCTCACCACAACCATAAATAGGACATGCTGGAGGGATAGATTCCTGTGCCAGAAACTTCCCATGCTCTGGAACAAGATTCCAATCTACATTAGGCAGAACTGCTCGCTAACCCTCTTCAAGAGAAACCTTGATGAGTGGATGGGAAACAGAAAGTTTACCCCAGGGATCACTTCAATGGGTCTGCTGGACAGAGGCATAGGGAACTAATCTAAGGGGGCGGCGAACGCCATCAAATTCTGGCTAGGCGTATAAATGCCTTCGGGCAGATAGCCTAGTACCTACCTAACTGCAGCACAGAGAAAGGCATTGCAAGATTTAAAAGTTAATACACAGATAATTAAACAAGCTGATAAAGGGGGGGGGGCAGTAGTGGTGTTGAATAAAAAGTACTATTATGACAAATTGAAAGATTTATTGTCAGTTGTTACTACATTTGTTCACATATCCCCCATTATTTTACATAATTTGGTCAAGGAAATAAGAGGACAGCTGAGGCAGATAGAAGCAGAGGGGTTGATGGATAAGGAACTCATGGATTTTTTATCGGTGGAGGATCCGGTAACTCTGGTGTCTAAAGCCCTGCCCAAAATCCACAAGGATTTGAGTAATCCTCCCCTTAGACCGATAATGTCAGGGAGAGGATGGGCTACGGAAATATTTCAATATGGCTTGAAAACACCATGAAACCATATTTGGTTCATATAGATGAGGTGCTCAAGGACACAGGGCACTTTCTGACCTCCCTTAAGGATTTTGAGGCCACAGCCAAGAGAATGAAATACATTATGGTGACTTTAGATGTTAACAGTTTATTCACTGTGATTAATAATCAATATGGGGTACAGGCAGTTATTAATTTAATGAATGAGTTACATCTAGTGGAAGGAATTAAGCTAGAATAGATAAAGTGGCTGTTACATTTGGTGCTGGAATATAATGTCTTTTAATGTGTGGGTGATTTGTACAGGCAAGTACAGGAGGTGGCCATGGACACCCCCTGTGCTAATTCTTATGCAAACATGGTAATGTCCTTCTGGGAGAGGCAATTTGTCCTGGGTGCCCAGAATGTTTGGAGAGACAAGGTTTGCCTATATAGACGCTTTGCGGATGACATTTTTCTTTTGTGGGGAGGGGATGAAAGGGATTTATTAAGTTTTGTAACCTATCTGGAATCTACCACCCCCTTCCTTAGATTTTCTGTTACATATTCAATGCATATGATAGAGTTTTTAAATGTGAGGCTTATGAAAGATGAGATGGGATTTAAAAGTACATTATACAGGAAGGATTGTTGGAAAAATAGTATTTTAACACAGGACAGTATGCATCCTACATTTACATTTGACAACATTGTTACAAGTCAAATGAGAAGAATTTCTAGATTGTGCACAGAATAATACAACTATGAAGAGGAGGTAGTTAAGATGGCTGGTCATTTTGAAGAAAGGGGTTATGACAGTAATAAAGTAAAGAACATTATTCAATGACAGAGGATACAAAGGGGAACAAGATTGCAACCATCGTTGAAATGGAGAGGGGATGTTGAAACATGCAATAATAGTAATAAGGAAGATGTGTTAAGATTTATGCTCACATACAGTAATAACATTCATGGTGTGTGTGATATAGTCAGGAGGAACTGGAAGACCAACAAACAATAGAAGAATAAGTGCCTCTACACCAAAACTCGACCACAATCTGTAAAAACAGAATCTGTAAAAACAGAAGCACTTGGAGCCACGAGCCACTCAAAAAGACTTTATTCCATAAATTTTTGTGTGCTTTTTTATGGAATAAAGTCTGTTCGAGTGGCTCGTGGCTCCAAGTGCTGCTGTTTTTACAGATTGTGGTCGAGGAACTGGAAGATCTTATTGACAAATGAGGAATTAAGGAATGTACTGGGTGATCAACCAAACTTTGGATTTAGGAGAAACAAGAATTTAAAAGATATATTAAGTCACGAAGAGGTGAATGAATCGAGGAAGGGGTTGTTTAGAAAAGGAACTAGACCCTGTGGGAACTGTAATGTAGTAATATTAATAAGGATTCCAGCTTTACACATCCGGTTACTGGCAGGACTTATCATTTTGGGGCTAACACTAATTGCAATACCACAAATTTGTTTTATCTTGCCACATGTCAGAAGTGTGGTTGTTACTATGTAGGTAAGACAAATTGTAAATTTAAAACTAGGATCCTAAGTCATTTGTCAGCTATAAAAATGAAGAATAATTACAATGCCTTGTTTAGGCATATTTCCAGCAATGAGGGACATTACTTCATGTTTATGGCAATATGGAACATTAGAAAAGACTGTGTGTGTGTGTGTGTGGGGGGGGGGGGTGACATAGTAAATGACATGGAATTAGAGGAAACTAAATGGATTGTTGAACTGACAGCGCATAGGTTTCCAGGACTTAATGAGATGGTCCCTTTAAAACCCACTCTTAAAAAATGGTGGCTTCAATAATAGAACCCAATTGATTGACACTTCCTATTAAATAAGTGTTTTGTATTATGTTTTTTATCTGAAGGGCACAGCCTGAAGGCACCTATTCTGTATATTTTGCTGCTAACATTTTTATCGTTTTAACTGTCATCAAATACTATAACTTGAGTGGTAGTTGCTGCTATTTTCTCTCACTTTTGGTGTGCTTTGTTGTTTAGCAGCTCAACCTTTGCTGAGGTAACTTCTATTTTGTTTTTGGACTTTATTGCAGCAGTGACATTAACTCCTAGCTGTAAGTAACCTAACCTATTATAGCAGGGACACTAACTCCTACCTGTAAGTAATCTAACCTATTACAGCAGGGACATTAACTCCTAGTTGTAAGTAATCTAACCTATTACAGCAGGTACATTAACTCCTAGCTGTAAGTAATCTAACCTATTACAGCAGGGACATTAACTCCTAGTTGTAAGTAATCTAACATAACCAATTACAACAGTGACATTAACTCTCAGCTGCAAGTGACCTAACCTATTACAACAGGGACATAATCACTCCTAGCTGTAAGTAATCTAACCTATTACAACAGGGATATTAACTCCTAACTGTAATTAATCTAAACTGTCACAGTAGGGGCACTAGCTCCTAGCTGTAAGAAACTTAGTTTAAATGTTACAGGAGGGACATTAACTCCCAGCTGTAAGCAATCTAACCTATTACAGCAGGGACATTAACTCCTAGCTGTAGGTAATCTAACCTATTACAGCAGGGACATTAACTCTTAGCTGTAAGTAATCTAACCTATTACAGCAGAGACATTAACTCCTAGCTGTAAGTAATCTAACCTATTACAGCAGGGACATTAACTCCTAGCTGTAAGTAATCTAACCTATTACAGCAGGAACATTAACTCCTAGCTGTAGGTAATCTAACCTATTACAGCAGGGACAGTAACTCCTAGCTGTAAGTAACTTAACCTATTACAGCAGGGACATTAACTCTTAGCTGTAAGTAATCTAACCTATTACAGCAGAGACATTAACACCTAGCTGTAAGTAACCTGTCACAGCAGGGATACTTACTCCTATCAGTAAGTAATATAACCTATTATAGGGAGGAAATTAACTCCTAGCTGTAATTAATCTAACCTAAATATTACAGGAGGGACACTAACTCCCAACTGTAAGTAATCCATTACATCCGGAACACAAACTCTCAGTTGAAAGTAATCTAACCTAACCTATCACAGCAGGGACATTAACTGCCAGCTGTAAATAGTCTAACCTATTACAGCAGGGACATTAACTCCTAACTGTAAGTATTCTAACCTAACTGTTACAGCAGGGACACCATCTCCTGGTTATAAGTAATCTAACCTGTTACAAGAGGGACATAAACTCCTACCTGTAAGTAATCAAACCTAACTATTACAGCAGGGACACTAATAGCTGTAAGTTACCTAAACTATATCAGCAGGGACATTAACTCCTAGCTGTAAGTAATCTAACCTATTACAGCAGGGACATTTACTCCTAGGTGTAAGTAATCTAACCTATTACAGCAGGTACATTAACTCCTAGCTGTAAGTAACCTAACCTATTACAGCAGGTACATTAACTCCTAGCTGTAAGTAATCTAACCTACTACACCAAGGACAGTAACTCCTAGCTGTAAGTAATCTAACCTACTACACCAAGGACAGTAACTCCTAGCTGTAAGTAATCTAACCTACTACACCAAGGACAGTAACTCCTAGGTGTAAGTAACCTAACCTATTACAGCAGGGACATTAACTCCTAGCAGTAAGTAATCTAACCTATTACAGCAGGAACATTAACTCCTAGGTGTAAGTAATCTAACCTACTACAGCAGGGACATTAACTCCTAGCTGTAAGTAACCTAACCTATTACAGCAGGGACATTAACTTCTAACTGTAAGTAATCTAACCTCTTACAGCAGGTACATTAACTCCTACCTGTTAGTAATCTAACCTATTACAGCAGGGACATTTACTCCTAACTGTAGGTAATCTAACCTATTACAGCAGGGACATTAACTCCTAGCTGTAAGTAAGCTAACCTATTACGGCAGGGACATTATCCCCAAGTTGTAAGTAATCTAACCTGTCATAACAGGGACACTGACTCATAGCTTTAAGATATCTAACCTATTACAGAAGGGACATTAACTCCTAGCTTTATGTAATCTAACCTATTATAGCAGGGACACTGCCATCTGTAAGTAATCTACCGTAACTATTGCAGCAGGGATATTAATTCCTAGCTGTAAGTAATCTAACCTGTCACAGCAGGGACATTAACTCCTAAAAGTAAGTAATCTAATCTATTACAGCAGGGACATTAACTCATAGCTGTAAGTAATCTAACCTAATTATAGCAGGGACATTAACTCCCAGTTGTAAGTAACCTAAGCTATTACAGCAGGGACATTAACTCCTAGCTGTAAGTAACTTAACCTATTACAGCAGGTACATTAACTCCTAGCTGTAAGTAATCTAACCTATTACAGCAGGGACAGTAACTCCTAGCTGTAAGTAACCTAACCTATTACAGCAGGGAAAGTAACTCCTAACTGTAGGTAATCTAACCTATTACAGCAGGTACATTAACTCCTAGCTGTAAGTAATCTAACCTATTACAGCAGGGACATTAACTCCTAGCTGTAAGTAATCCAACCTATTACAGCAGGGACATTAACTCCTAGCTGTAAGTAATCTAACCTAATTATAGCAGGGACATTAACTGCTATTTGTAAGTAATCTAACCTATTACAGCAGGGAAAGTAACTCCTAGCTGTAAGTAATCTAACCTATTACAGCAGGTACATTAACTCCTAGCTGTAAGTAATCTAACCTATTACAGCAGGGACATTAACTCCTAGCTGTAAGTAATCCAACCTATTACAGCAGGGACATTAACTCCTAGCTGTAAGTAATCTAACCTAATTATAGCAGGGACATTAACTGCTATTTGTAAGTAATCTAACCTATTACAGCAGGGACATTAACTCCTAGCTGCAAGTAATCTAACTTTATTATAGCAGGGACATTAACTGCTATCTGTAAGTAATCTAACCTATTACAGCAGGAACATTAACTCTTAGCTGTAAGTAACCTAACCTATTACAGCAGGAACATTAACTCCTAGCTGTAAGTAATGTAACCTTTTACAGCAGGTACATTAACTCCTAGCTGTAAGTAATCTAGCCTATTACAGTAGGGACATTAACTCCTAGCTGTATGTAATCTAACCTTTTACAGCCGTGATATTAACTTCTAGCTGTACATAATCAAACCTATTACAGCAGGGACATTAACTCTTAGCTGTATGTAATCTAACCTTTTACAGCAGGGACATTAACTCCTAGCTATACGCAATCTAACCTATTATAGCAGGGAAACTGACTGCCAGCTGTAAGTAATCTACCCTAACTATTACAGAAGGGCTATTAACTTCTAGCTGTAAGTAATCTACCCTATTACAGCAGGGACATTAACTCCTAGCTATAAGTAATCTAACCCAACTCTCACAGCAGGGACATTACATGCTAGCAGTAAGTAATCTAACCTATTAGAGCAGGGGCACTAACTTCTAGCTATAAGTAATCTAACCTATTACAGCAGGGACACTAACTCCTGGCTGTACATAATCTAACCTATTATAGCAGGGAAACTGACTGCCAGCTGTAAGTAATCTACCCTAACTATTACGGAAGGGTTATTAACTTCTAGCTGTAAGTAATCTACCATATTACAGCAGGGACATTAACTCCTTGCTATAAGTAATCTAACCTATTACAGAAGGTTCATTAACTCCTAGCTGTAAGTAATGTACCCTGTTATACCAGGGGCACTAACTCCTTGCTGTAAGTAATCTAACCTATTACAGCAGGGACATTAACTCCTAGGTGTAAGTAATCTAACCTATTACAGCAGGAACATTAACTCCAAGCTGCAAGTAATCTAACATATAACAACAGGGATATTAACTCCTACCTGCAAGTAATCTAACCTAAATATTACAACAGGAACATTAACACCCAGCTGTAAGTAATCTACCATATTTCAAGGGGACATTAACTCCTAGCTGTAAGTAATCTAACCTATTACAGCAGGATATGAACTCCTAGCTGTAGGTAATCTAACCTATTACAGCAAGGACATTAACTCCTAGCTGTAAGTAATCTAACCTGCTACTGCAGGGACAGTAACTCCTAGGTGTAAGTAATCTAACCTATTACAGCAGGGACATTAACTCCTAGCTGTAAGTAACCTAACCTATTACAGCAGGAACATTAACTCCTAGCTGTAAGTAACCTAACCTATTACAGCAGGTACATTAACTCCTAGCTGTAAGTAACCTAAGCTATTACAGCAGGGACATTAACTCCTAGCTGTAAGTAATGTAACCTTTTACAATGGGGACATTAACTCCTAGCTGTAAGTAATCTAGCCTATTACAGTAGGGACATTAACTCTTAGCTGTATGTAATCTAACCTTTTACAGCAGGGACATTAACTCCTAGCTATACGCAATCTAACCTATTATAGCAGGGAAACTGACTGCCAGCTGTAAGTAATCTACCCTAACTATTACAGAAGGGCTATTAACTTCTAGCTGTAAGTAATCTACCCTATTACAGCAGGGACATTAACTCCTCGCTATAAGTAATCTAACCCAACTCTCACAGCAGGGACATTACATGCTAGCAGTAAGTAATCTAACCTATTAGAGCAGGGCACTAACTTCTAGCTATAAGTAATCTAACCTATTACAGCAGGGACACTAACTCCTGGCTGTACATAATCTAACCTATTATAGCAGGGAAACTGACTGCCAGCTGTAAGTAATCTACCCTAACTATTACAGCAGGGACATTAACTCTAGCTATAAGTAATCTAACCTATTACAGAAGGTTCATTAACTCCTAGCTGTAAGTAATGTACCCTGTTATAGCAGGGGCACTAACTCCTAGCTGTAAGTAATCTAACCTATTACAGCAGGAACATTAACTCCAAGCTGCAAGTAATCTAACATATAACAACAGGGATATTAACTCCTACCTGCAAGTAATCTAACCTAAATATTACAACAGGAACATTAACACCCAGCTGTAAGTAATCTACCATATTTCAAGGGGACATTAACTCCTAGCTGTAAGTAATCTAACCTATTACAGCAGGATATGAACTCCTAGCTGTAGGTAATCTAACCTATTACAGCAAGGACATTAAGTTCTAATGGTAAGTAATCAAACCCAAGTGTCACAGCAGGGAAATTAACTCCTAGCTGTAAGTAATCTAACCTATTACAGCAGGATATGAACTCCTAGCTGTAGATAATCTAACCTATTACAGCAAGGACATTAAGTTCTAATGGTAAGTAATCAAACCCAAGTGTCACAGCAGGGATATTAACTCCTAGCCGTAAGTAATGTAACCTATTACAGCTGGGGTCATAACTCAAAGGTGTAAGTAATCCTAACCTAACTATTACAGCAAGGACACTAACTCCTAGTTGTGAGGAATCTAAACTATTACAGGAGGGACATTAACTCGTAGCTGTAAGTAATCTAACCTATCACAGCAGGGACATTAACTCCTAGCTGTAAGTAATCTAACCTATTACACCACTGTCAGTAACTCCTAGCTGTAAGTAATCTAACCTATTACACCAGGGACATTAACTCCTAGCTGTAAGTAATCTAACCTATTACACCACTGTCAGTAACTCCTAGCTGTAAGTAATCTAACCTATTACAGCAGGTACATTAACTCATAGCTGTAAGTAATCTAACCTATTACAGCAGGGACAGTAACTCCTAGCTGTAAGTAATCTAACCTATTACACCACTGTCAGTAACTCCTAGCTGTAAGTAATCTAACCTATTACACCAGGAACATTAACTCCTAGCTGTAAGTAATCTAACCTATTACAGCAGGGACATTAACTCCTAGTTGTAAGTAATCTAACCTATTACAGCAGGGACATTAACTCCAAGTTGTAAGTAATCTAATCTATTACAGCAGGGACATTAACTCCTAGGTGTAAGTAATCTAACCTATTTCACCAGGGACATTAACTCCTAACTGTAAGTAATCTAACCTATTACAGCAGGTACATTAACTCCTAGCTGTCAGTAATCTAACCTACTACAGCAGGGACATTAACTCCTAGCTGTAAGTAATCTAACCTATTACAGCAGGGACAGTAACTCCTAGTTGTAAGTAATCTAACCTATTACAGCAGGGACATTAACTCCAAGTTGTAAGTAATCTAATCTATTACAGCAGGTACATTAACTCCTAGCTGTAAGTAATCTAACCTATTACACCAGGAACATTAACTCCTAGCTGTAAGTAACCTAACCTATTACAGCAGAGACATTAACTCCTAGCTGTAAGTAACCTAACCAATTACAGCAGGGACATTAACTCCTAGCTGTAGGAAATCTAACCTATCACACCAGGAACATTAACTCCTAGCTGTAAGTAACCTAACCTATTACAGCAGGGACATTAACTCCTAGCTGTAAGTAATCTAACCTATTACAGCAGGGACAGTAACTCCTAGTTGTAAGTAATCTAACCTATTACAGCAGGGACATTAACTCCAAGTTGTAAGTAATCTAATCTATTACAGCAGGTACATTAACTCCTAGCTGTAAGTAATCTAACCTATTACAGCAGGGACATTAACTCCTAGCTGTAAGTAATCTAACCTATTACACCACTGTCAGTAACTCCTAGCTGTAAGTAATCTAACCTATTACAGCAGGGACAGTAACTCCTAGTTGTAAGTAATCTAACCTATTACAGCAGGGACATTAACTCCAAGTTGTAAGTAATCTAATCTATTACAGCAGGTACATTAACTCCTAGCTGTAAGTAATCTAACCTATTACAGCAGGGACATTAACTCCTAGCTGTAAGTAATCTAACCTATTACACCAGGAACATTAACTCCTAGCTGTAAGTAATCTAACCTATTACAGCAGGGACATTAACTCCTTGCTGTAAGTAATCTAACCTACTACAGCAGGGACAGTAACTCCTAGCTGTAAGTAACCTAACCTATTACAGCAGGGACATTAACTCCTAGCTGTAAGTAATCTAACCTAATTATAGCAGGGACATTAACTCCTAGCTGTAAGTAATCTAACCTATTACAGCAGGAACATTAACTCCTAGCTGTAAGTAATCTAACCTATTACAGCAGGGACAGTAACTCCTAGTTGTAAGTAATCTAACCTATTACAGCAGGGACATTAACTCCAAGTTGTAAGTAATCTAATCTATTTTAGCAGGTACATTAACTCCTAGCTGTAAGTAATCTAACCTATTACACCAGGAACATTAACTCCTAGCTGTAAGTAATCTAACCTATTACAGCAGGGACATTAACTCCTAGCTGTAAGTAACTTAACCTATTACTGCAGGGACATTAACTCCTAGCTGTAAGTAATCTAACCTATTACAGCAGGGACATTAACTCCTAGCTGTAAGTAATCTAACCTACTACAGCAGGGACAGTATCTCCTACCTGTAAGTAATCTAACCTATTACAGCAGGAACATTAACTCCTAGCTGTAAGTAATCTAACCTATTACAGCAGGGACATTAACTCCTAGCTGTAGGTAATCTAACCTACTACAGCAGGGACAGTAACTCCTAGGTGTAAGTAATCTAACCTATTACAGCAGGGACATTAACTCATAGCTGTAAGTAATCTAACCTATTACAGCAGGGACAGTAACTCCTAGCTGTAAGTAATCTAACCTAATTATAGCAGGGACATTAACTCCTAGCTGTAAGTAATCTAACCTAATTATAGCAGGGACATTTACTGCTAGCTGTAAGTAATCTAACCTATAACAGCAGGGACATTAACTCCTAGGTGTAAGTAATCTAACCTATTACAGCAGGGACATTAACTCCTAGGTGTAAGTAATCTAACCTATTACAGTAGGGACATTAATTCCTAGCTGTAAGTAATCTAACCTAATTATAGCAGGGACATTAACTCCTAGCTGTAAGTAATCTAACCTAATTATAGCAGGGACATTAACTCCTAGCTGTAAGTAATCTAACCTAATTATAGCAGGGACATTAACTCCTAGCTGTAAGTAATCTAACCTAATTATAGCAGGGACATTAACTCCTAGCTGTAAGTAATCTAACCTAATTATAGCAGGGACATTAACTCCTAGCTGTAAGTAATCTAACCTAATTATAGCAGGGACATTAACTCCTAGCTGTAAGTAATCTAACCTAATTATAGCAGGGACATTAACTCCTAGCTGTAAGTAATCTAACCTATTACAGCAGGGACATTAACTCCTAGCTGTAAGTAACTTAACCTATTATTGCAGGGACATTAACTTCTAGCTGTAAGTAATCTAACCTATTACAGCAGGGACATTAACTCCTAGCTGTAAGTAACTTAACCTATTATTGCAGGGACATTAACTCCTAGCTGTAAGTAATCTAACCTATTACAGCAGGGACATTAACTCCTAGCTGTAAGTAATCTAACCTAATTATAGCAGGGACATTAACTCCTAGCTGTAAGTAATCTAACCTAATTATAGCAGGGACATTAACTCCTAGCTGTAAGTAATCTAACCTAATTATAGCAGGGACATTAACTCCTAGCTGTAAGTAATCTAACCTAATTATAGCAGGGACATTAACTCCTAGCTGTAAGTAATCTAACCTAATTATAGCAGGGACATTAACTCCTAGCTGTAAGTAATCTAACCTAATTATAGCAGGGACATTAACTCCTAGCTGTAAGTAATCTAACCTAATTATAGCAGGGACATTAACTCCTAGCTGTAAGTAATCTAACCTAATTATAGCAGGGACATTAACTCCTAGCTGTAAGTAATCTAACCTAATTATAGCAGGGATATTAACTCCTAGCTGTAAGTAATCTAACCTATTACAGCAGGGACATTAACTCCTAGCTGTAAGTAATCTAACCTATTACAGCAGGGACATTAACTCCTAGCTGTAAGTAATCTAACCTATTACAGCAGGTACATTAACACCTAGCTGTAAGTAACCTGTCACAGCAGGAATACTTACTCCTATCAGTAAGTAATATAACCTATTATAGGGAGGAAATTAACTCCTAGCTGTAATTAATCTAACCTAAATATTACAGGAGGGACACTAACTCCCAACTGTAAGTAATCCATTACATCCGGAACACAAACTCTCAGTTGTAAGTAATCTAACCTAACCTATCACAGCAGGGACATTAACTGCCAGCTGTAAATAGTCTAACCTATTACAGCAGGGACATTAACTCCTAACTGTAAGTATTCTAACCTAACTGTTACAGCAGGGACACCATCTCCTGGTTATAAGTAATCTAACCTGTTACAAGAGGGACATAAACTCCTACCTGTAAGTAATCAAACCTAACTATTACAGCAGGGACACTAATAGCTGTAAGTTACCTAAACTATATCAGCAGGGACATTAACTCCTAGCTGTAAGTAATCTAACCTATTACAGCAGGGACATTTACTCCTAGGTGTAAGTAATCTAACCTATTACAGCAGGTACATTAACTCCTAGCTGTAAGTAACCTAACCTATTACAGCAGGTACATTAACTCCTAGCAGTAAGTAATCTAACCTATTACAGCAGGTACATTAACTCCTAGCTGTAAGTAATCTAACCTACTACACCAAGGACAGTAACTCCTAGCTGTAAGTAATCTAACCTACTACACCAAGGACAGTAACTCCTAGCTGTAAGTAATCTAACCTACTACACCAAGGACAGTAACTCCTAGGTGTAAGTAACCTAACCTATTACAGCAGGGACATTAACTCCTAGCAGTAAGTAATCTAACCTATTACAGCAGGAACATTAACTCCTAGGTGTAAGTAATCTAACCTACTACAGCAGGGACATTAACTCCTAGCTGTAAGTAACCCAACCTATTACAGCAGGGACATTAACTCCTAACTGTAAGTAATCTAACCTATTACAGCAGGTACATTAACTCCTACCTGTTAGTAATCTAACCTATTACAGCAGGGACATTTACTCCTAACTGTAGGTAATCTAACCTATTACAGCAGGGACATTAACTCCTAGCTGTAAGTAAGCTAACCTATTACGGCAGGGACATTATCCCCAAGTTGTAAGTAATCTAACCTGTCATAACAGGGACACTGTCTCATAGCTTTAAGATATCTAACCTATTACAGAAGGGACATTAACTCCTAGCTTTATGTAATCTAACCTATTATAGCAGGGACACTGCCATCTGTAAGTAATCTACCGTAACTATTGCAGCAGGGATATTAATTCCTAGCTGTAAGTAATCTAACCTGTCACAGCAGGGACATTAACTCCTAAAAGTAAGTAATCTAATCTATTACAGCAGGGACATTAACTCATAGCTGTAAGTAATCTAACCTAATTATAGCAGGGACATTAACTCCCAGTTGTAAGAAACCTAAGCTATTACAGCAGGGACATTAACTCCTAGCTGTAAGTAACTTAACCTATTACAGCAGGTACATTAACTCCTAGCTGTATGTAATCTAACCTATTACAGCAGGGACAGTAACTCCTAGCTGTAAGTAAGCTAACCTATTACAGCAGGGAAAGTAACTCCTAACTGTAGGTAATCTAACCTATTACAGCAGGTACATTAACTCCTAGCTGTAAGTAATCTAACCTATTACAGCAGGGACATTAACTCCTAGCTGTAAGTAATCTAACCTATTACAGCAGGGACATTAACTCCTAGCTGTAAGTAATCTAACCTAATTATAGCAGGGACATTAACTGCTATTTGTAAGTAATCTAACCTATTACAGCAGGGACATTAACTCCTAGCTGCAAGTAATCTTACTTTATTATAGCAGGGACATTAACTGCTATCTGTAAGTAATCTAACCTATTACAGCAGGAACATTAACTCTTAGCTGTAAGTAACCTAACTTATTACAGCAGGAACATTAACTCCTAGCTGTAAGTAATGTAACCTTTTACAGCAGGTACATTAACTCCTAGCTGTAAGTAATCTAGCCTATTACATTAGGGACATTAACTCCTAGCCGTATGTAATCTAACCTTTTACAGCCGTGATATTAACTTCTAGCTGTACATAATCTAACCTATTACAGCAGGGACATTAACTCTTAGCTGTATGTAATCTAACCTTTTACAGCAGGGACATTAACTCCTAGCTATACGCAATCTAACCTATTATAGCAGGGAAACTGACTGCCAGCTGTAAGTAATCTACCCTAACTATTACAGAAGGGCTATTAACTTCTAGGTGTAAGTAATCTACCCTATTACAGCAGGGACATTAACTCCTAGCTATAAGTAATCTAACCCAACTCTCACAGCAGGGACATTACATGCTAGCAGTAAGTAATCTAACCTATTAGAGCAGGGGCACTAACTTCTAGCTATAAGTAATCTAACCTATTACAGCAGGGACACTAACTCCTGGCTGTACATAATCTAACCTATTATAGCAGGGAAACTGACTGCCAGCTGTAAGTAATCTACCCTAACTATTACGGAAGGGCTATTAACTTCTAGCTGTAAGTAATCTACCCTATTACAGCAGGGACATTAACTCCTTGCTATAAGTAATCTAACCTATTACAGAAGGTTCATTAACTCCTAGCTGTAAGTAATGTACCCTGTTATACCAGGGGCACTAACTCCTTGCTGTAAGTAATCTAACCTATTACAGCAGGGACATTAACTCCTAGGTGTAAGTAATCTAACCTATTACAGCAGGAACATTAACTCCAAGCTGCAAGTAATCTAACATATAACAACAGGGATATTAACTCCTACCTGCAAGTAATCTAACCTAAATATTACAACAGGAACATTAACACCCAGCTGTAAGTAATCTACCATATTTCAAGGGGACATTAACTCCTAGCTGTAAGTAATCTAACCTATTACAGCAGGATATGAACTCCTAGCTGTAGGTAATCTAACCTATTACAGCAAGGACATTAACTCCTAGCTGTAAGTAATCTAACCTGCTACTGCAGGGACAGTAACTCCTAGGTGTAAGTAATCTAACCTATTACAGCAGGGACATTAACTCCTAGCTGTAAGTAACCTAACCTATTACAGCAGGAACATTAACTCCTAGCTGTAAGTAACCTAACCTATTACAGCAGGTACATTAACTCCTAGCTGTAAGTAACCTAAGCTATTACAGCAGGGACATTAACTCCTAGCTGTAAGTAATGTAACCTTTTACAATGGGGACATTAACTCCTAGCTGTAAGTAATCTAGCCTATTACAGTAGGGACATTAACTCTTAGCTGTATGTAATCTAACCTTTTACAGCAGGGACATTAACTCCTAGCTATACGCAATCTAACCTATTATAGCAGGGAAACTGACTGCCAGCTGTAAGTAATCTACCCTAACTATTACAGAAGGGCTATTAACTTCTAGCTGTAAGTAATCTACCCTATTACAGCAGGGACATTAACTCCTCGCTATAAGTAATCTAACCCAACTCTCACAGCAGGGACATTACATGCTAGCAGTAAGTAATCTAACCTATTAGAGCAGGGGCACTAACTTCTAGCTATAAGTAATCTAACCTATTACAGCAGGGACACTAACTCCTGGCTGTACATAATCTAACCTATTATAGCAGGGAAACTGACTGCCAGCTGTAAGTAATCTACCCTAACTATTACAGCAGGGACATTAACTCTTAGCTATAAGTAATCTAACCTATTACAGAAGGTTCATTAACTCCTAGCTGTAAGTAATGTACCCTGTTATAGCAGGGGCACTAACTCCTTGCTGTAAGTAATCTAACCTATTACAGCAGGAACATTAACTCCAAGCTGCAAGTAATCTAACATATAACAACAGGGATATTAACTCCTACCTGCAAGTAATCTAACCTAAATATTACAACAGGAACATTAACACCCAGCTGTAAGTAATCTACCATATTTCAAGGGGACATTAACTCCTAGCTGTAAGTAATCTAACCTATTACAGCAGGATATGAACTCCTAGCTGTAGGTAATCTAACCTATTACAGCAAGGACATTAAGTTCTAATGGTAAGTAATCAAACCCAAGTGTCACAGCAGGGATATTAACTCCTAGCTGTAAGTAATCTAACCTATTACAGCAGGATATGAACTCCTAGCTGTAGATAATCTAACCTATTACAGCAAGGACATTAAGTTCTAATGGTAAGTAATCAAACCCAAGTGTCACAGCAGGGATATTAACTCCTAGCCGTAAGTAATGTAACCTATTACAGCTGGGGTCATAACTCAAAGGTGTAAGTAATCCTAACCTAACTATTACAGCAAAAATACTAACTCCTAGTTGTGAGGAATCTAAACTATTACAGGAGGGACATTAACTCGTAGCTGTAAGTAATCTAACCTATCACAGCAGGGACATTAACTCCTAGCTGTAAGTAATCTAACCTATTACACCACTGTCAGTAACTCCTAGCTGTAAGTAATCTAACCTATTACACCAGGGACATTAACTCCTAGCTGTAAGTAATCTAACCTATTACACCACTGTCAGTAACTCCTAGCTGTAAGTAATCTAACCTATTACAGCAGGGACATTAACTCATAGCTGTAAGTAATCTAACCTATTACAGCAGGGACAGTAACTCCTAGCTGTAAGTAATCTAACCTATTACACCACTGTCAGTAACTCCTAGCTGTAAGTAATCTAACCTATTATAGCAGGGACATTAACTCCTAGGTGTAAGTAATCTAACCTATTACACCAGGGACATTAACTCCTAACTGTAAGTAATCTAACCTATTACAGCAGGTACATTAACTCCTAGCTGTCAGTAATCTAACCTACTACAGCAGGGACATTAACTCCTAGCTGTAAGTAACCTAACCTATTACACCAGGAACATTAACTCCTAGCTGTAAGTAATCTAACCTATTACAGCAGGGACAGTAACTCCTAGTTGTAAGTAATCTAACCTATTACAGCAGGGACATTAACTCCAAGTTGTAAGTAATCTAATCTATTACAGCAGGTACATTAACTCCTAGCTGTAAGTAATCTAACCTATTACACCGGGAACATTAACTCCTAGCTGTAAGTAACCTAACCTATTACAGCAGAGACATTAACTCCTAGCTGTAAGTAACCTAACCTATTACAGCAGGGACATTAACTCCTAGCTGTAGGTAATCTAACCTATTACACCAGGAACATTAACTCCTAGCTGTAAGTAACCTAACCTATTACAGCAGGGACATTAACTCCTAGCTGTAAGTAATCTAACCTATTACAGCAGGGACATTAACTCCAAGTTGTAAGTAATCTAACCTATTACAGCAGGGACATTAACTCCTAGCTGTAAGTAATCTAACCTATTACAGCAGGGACATTAACTCCTAGCTGTAAGTAATCTAACCTATTACAGCAGGGACATTAACTCCTAGCTGTAAGTAATCTAACCTATTACAGCAGGTACATTAACTCCTAGCTGTAAGTAATCTAACCTATTACACCACTGTCAGTAACTCCTAGCTGTAAGTAATCTAACCTATTACAGCAGGGACAGTAACTCCTAGTTGTAAGTAATCTACCTATTACAGCAGGGACATTAACTCCAAGTTGTAAGTAATCTAATCTATTACAGCAGGTACATTAACTCCTAGCTGTAAGTAATCTAACCTATTACAGCAGGGACAGTAACTCCTAGTTGTAAGTAATCTACCTATTACAGCAGGGACATTAACTCCAAGTTGTAAGTAATCTAATCTATTACAGCAGGTACATTAACTCCTAGCTGTAAGTAATCTAACCTATTACAGCAGGGACATTAACTCCTAGCTGTAAGTAATCTAACCTATTACACCAGGAACATTAACTCCTAGCTGTAAGTAATCTAACCTATTACAGCAGGGACATTAACTCCTAGCTGTAAGTAATCTAACCTACTACAGCAGGGACAGTAACTCCTAGCTGTAAGTAACCTAACCTATTACAGCAGGGACATTAACTCCTAGCTGTAAGTAATCTAACCTAATTATAGCAGGGACATTAACTCCTAGCTGTAAGTAATCTAACCTATTACAGCAGGAACATTAACTCCTAGCTGTAAGTAATCTAACCTATTACAGCAGGGACAGTAACTCCTAGTTGTAAGTAATCTAACCTATTACAGCAGGGACATTAACTCCAAGTTGTAAGTAATCTTATCTATTTTAGCAGGTACATTAACTCCTAGCTGTAAGTAATCTAACCTATTACACCAGGAACATTAACTCCTAGCTGTAAGTAATCTAACCTATTACAGCAGGGACATTAACTCCTAGCTGTAAGTAATCTAACCTATTACAGCAGGGACATTAACTCCTAGCTGTAAGTAATCTAACCTATTACAGCAGGGACATTAACTCCTAGCTGTAAGTAATCTAACCTACTACAGCAGGGACAGTATCTCCTACCTGTAAGTAATCTAACCTATTACAGCAGGAACATTAACTCCTAGCTGTAAGTAATCTAACCTATTACAGCAGGGACATTAACTCCTAGCTGTAGGTAATCTAACCTACTACAGCAGGGACAGTAACTCCTAGGTGTAAGTAATCTAACCTATTACAGCAGGGACATTAACTCATAGCTGTAAGTAATCTAACCTATTACAGCAGGGACAGTAACTCCTAGCTGTAAGTAATCTAACCTAATTATAGCAGGGACATTAACTCCTAGCTGTAAGTAATCTAACCTAATTATAGCAGGGACATTTACTGCTAGCTGTAAGTAATCTAACCTATAACAGCAGGGACATTAACTCCTAGGTGTAAGTAATCTAACCTATTACAGCAGGGACATTAACTCCTAGGTGTAAGTAATCTAACCTATTACAGTAGGGACATTAATTCCTAGCTGTAAGTAATCTAACCTAATTATAGCAGGGACATTAACTCCTAGCTGTAAGTAATCTAACCTAATTATAGCAGGGACATTAACTCCTAGCTGTAAGTAATCTAACCTAATTATAGCAGGGACATTAACTCCTAGCTGTAAGTAATCTAACCTAATTATAGCAGGGACATTAACTCCTAGCTGTAAGTAATCTAACCTAATTATAGCAGGGACATTAACTCCTAGCTGTAAGTAATCTAACCTAATTATAGCAGGGACATTAACTCCTAGCTGTAAGTAATCTAACCTAATTATAGCAGGGACATTAACTCCTAGCTGTAAGTAATCTAACCTAATTATAGCAGGGACATTAACTCCTAGCTGTAAGTAACCTAACCTATTACAGCAGGAACATTAACTCCTAGCTGTAAGTAATCTAACCTAATTATAGCAGGGACATTAACTCCTAGCTGTAAGTAATCTAACTTAATTATAGCAGGGACATTAACTCCTAGCTGTAAGTAATCTAACCTAATTATAGCAGGGACATTAACTCCTAGCTGTAAGTAATCTAACCTAATTATAGCAGGGACATTAACTCCTAGCTGTAAGTAATCTAACCTATTACAGCAGGGACATTAACTCCTAGCTGTAAGTAACTTAACCTATTATTGCAGGGACATTAACTTCTAGCTGTAAGTAATCTAACCTATTACAGCAGGGACATTAACTCCTAGCTGTAAGTAATCTAACCTAATTATAGCAGGGACATTAACTCCTAGCTGTAAGTAATCTAACCTAATTATAGCAGGGACATTAACTCCTAGCTGTAAGTAATCTAACCTAATTATAGCAGGGACATTAACTCTTAGCTGTAAGTAATCTAACCTAATTATAGCAGGGACATTAACTCCTAGCTGTAAGTAATCTAACCTAATTATAGCAGGGACATTAACTCCTAGCTGTAAGTAATCTAACCTAATTATAGCAGGGACATTAACTCCTAGCTGTAAGTAATCTAACCTAATTATAGTAGGGACATTAACTCCTAGCTGTAAGTAATCTAACCTAATTATAGCAGGGACATTAACTCCTAGCTGTAAGTAATCTAACCTAATTATAGCAGGGACATTAACTCCTAGCTGTAAGTAATCTAACCTATTGCAGCAGGGACATTAACTCCTAGCTGTAAGTAATCTAACCTATTACAGCAGGGACATTAACTCCTAGCTGTAAGTAACTTAACCTATTATTGCAGGGACATTAACTCCTAGCTGTAAGTAATCTAACCTAATTATAGCAGGGACATTAACTCCTAGCTGTAAGTAATCTAACCTATTACAGCAGGGACATTAACTCCTAGCTGTAAGTAATCTAACCTATTACAGCAGGGACATTAACTCCTAGCTGTAAGTAATCTAACCTATTACAGCAGGTACATTAACTCCTAGGTGTAAGTAATCTAACCTACTACAGCAGGGACAGTAACTCCTAGCTGTAAGTAACCTAACCTATTACAGCAGGGACAGTAACTCCTAGCTGTAAGTAACTTAACCTATTACTGCAGGGACATTAACTCCTAGCTGTAGGTAATCTAACCTATTACAGCAGGGACATTAACTCCTAGCTGTAAGTAATCTAACCTATTACAGCAGGTACATTAACTCCTAGGTGTAAGTAATCTAACCTACTACAGCAGGGACATTAACTCCTAGGTGTAAGTAATCTAACCTACTACAGCAGGAACATTAACTCCTAGGTGTAAGTAATCTAACCTACTACAGCAGGAACATTAACTCCTAGGTGTAAGTAATCTAACCTATTACAGCAGGTACATTAACTCCTAGGTGTAAGTAATCTAACCTACTACAGCAGGGACAGTAACTCCTAGCTGTAAGTAACCTAACCTATTACAGCAGGAACATTAACTCCTAGCTGTAAGTAACCTAACCTATCCTATCTATTATAGCAGTGGCATTGACTCCTAGCTCTGCCTATGCTCTTATCATGTACTCCTCCTCTCATGACATGTAAACTAGATGTATTGCAACCAGCTAACTTTTTGCAAAACCATAATGACTGCTTCACACTGATACTGAATATATTATTGAAAAACAGTTAACTACGTTAGTTTGCACTTTGTGTAGCTCTGCATTACTCCACACAATCTACAGTTATTACAAGGCAATATCTTCCTTTAAATCTATTCCATTTATTAATGCAAAATTACCAGTCAATTGGAAAACATTTCATTTTTTTCCTCTCTGTGTAAGAAAAAAAACTGCTGCATTTCCATGTAAAGAGGCAATATCCTGCATACTGTGTGTTCTGTGTTTTCTAAAACAGGGTGGTATACAAAAGTGGTTTGACATGTATTAAGTGAGCATGGTATCAAAGTAACCCAATGCAGAACATCAAAATACTGATCCCAAAGGACCGAGATTCTAAATATATAACAAAAAAAAAAAAAAAAACCTTTACTAATTATATATATCAACTCCAAGTTCACACAGCAGTGGGGAAAGGGCAAATTCCCAGTCCTTTCTGGTCTGTGACCTCTCACAAAGTAATGCTGTCATTAGCGAACATGTGATTATTCAACTGTTTCTTCCAGGATTACAGATATTCAATATTACAAACATTTGACTATAATGCAGTGTTTGTATATGCATATGTGTACACACACACACACAGACATATATATATAAATATATATATATATATATGTAGATATATATATATATATATATATACATATATATATATATATATATATATACATATACATATATATATATATATATATATATATATATATATATACATATACATATATATATATATATATATATATATATATATATATATACATATACATATATATATATATCTATATACATATACATATATATATATATATATATATATATATATATATATATATATATATATATATATATATATATATATACATATATATATATATATATATATATATATATATACATATACATGTATATATATATATATATGTATATATGTATATATCTATATGAGCACTTTATAAGCTCGAAATACTGAAATGTCAAAATTCAGTATCTTGAGTTCATAAAGTGGAAGGATCGGAAGATCGCAACCCCAGAAGCGTGAAATTCAAAATCTGGAATGTGGGAGATTTTGAATTAGCAGTTCTGGTGTTGCGTTGTGTTCGTGGATTCAGGTAAGTATTTATTTTTAAGGTTGTTGGGTAGTGGTTGTAGAGTGTGTGTGTGTTAGTGTGTGTGTTGTTACTGTGATATGTGTGTGTGCGAGAGGAATGTAGTTTGTGTGGTGGTGTTTTGTGTCTGTGTGTATGTAGTGCGACCTTGGAGTTAGAATATTTAAGTAGGGGGGTGAGGGGGCACAGGGGGGCTTGCCCCCCTGCATATCATAAGGGTAGGTGTGGTGCTTATTTAGTTGTGTGCGTGTGTGTTGTAATGGTGTTTGAAAGTGTTGGGAGTCTGAATTTTGTGGTTTTGGGATTTAGGGTTTCGTGATTATGTAGTTTTGGGTATTTGGATTTTCTGCTTTATAGGCTCGAGATTCTGTAATTTGACATTTCAGAAGTTCGAGCTTATAAAGGGAATCCATATATATATATATATATATATATATATATATATATATATATATATATATATATATATATATATATATGTGTGTGTGTGTGTGTGTATGTGAAAGTTTGACACTGACTCAAAATCCATTAAAGAAATGGAAATGGAAGACATCCAAGGAATGTTTAACATGCCCCTGACCACTCCCCCCCCATTAGGATCCATGTTAAAACTTGCCTCAGTATGTTAGATTCATCTAGTAGCAGTTCACTGTAGTATGTCTTGATGAAGTGATATAGATCTGTAGATATATATATATATATATATATGTGTGTGTGTCTGTGTGTGTATGTGTGTGTGTGTGTGTGTGTGTGTGTGTTTGTGTGCAAGTGCATGTGTGTGTATTTTCCAACAACATCCAGATTAAAAATACAAAAAACAGGAACTATAGCTTTTACCTCCTGCCCATTTGTGGGGCAAGTCCTCACCAATCAAACCTACACACACCAACCAATTCCACAGTCACAAAGAGAGAAAAACATAGAGGAATCTCCCTAAAGAAAGGCATCAGTTCCAAAATAATAATATTGAATATTCAACAATGTTAATAAAAAAATAGCATTTACTTGTCTTGGCCCAAAAAAGGCATTTGTGACTTTAAATTGGAACTATGTATGTTTAAGTATTAGACAAGCCTGTTTTTTCTAATTCTTTTATTAATCTAATAAAATTATTACATATTAGCAATAAAACATATATTAAATTGGGTAATTTTATCAAGAGCAATTTCACAAGTGTACTAAACAAGGTAGCTCTCTCTCTCTTTCATTTTATTGGCCATGCTATGGAACTTCTAGCCATTACAGATAAGGGAAAGCCAATGATAAAAAAAAATGAGAATAAATAAACAATTACCAATCAATCTCCAAAGCCCAAAAATTTATAGGATAGAATAACATCCACTGCACTGACAATCAAATCTATTTCATTATTTGCAAAGCATTTGGATTCATGAAGCACCCTGCTGACCCTTTCCAAATCTTCATCAATGGGTATTGCAGTGTACAATGAAACATCATCAGCCGTAACCAACAACATGTCTTTGTCCGCTATTAATTTTTTTATATAATCACTGAATTCAGAAGAATCTCTTACATAAGAAGGCCCTTGATTCACCAGGTTTTGCCATCTTTTGTAGACATAAGTGGCCATGGATTCAGTTTTACTACCACTACTAGCCATAATAGGTAAAAAACTAGGAACATCGAGGTTTTAATGTACTTTAGGGAGGCCAAAAAACCTACATAATTTAGGATTTAAAATCCTAAAATAATCTGCTATATCATTAGTGATCCAACCTTTCATTAACTATTTTTCTATAAGTGCATCTATAATGCTATAAGACATTTTCACTTCTGCCAAATTAACCTCAACATAAAATTTCTCATCATGAAGCATATTCATTAAGCTTTGGTAATAAAAACTGTAATCCATGAACACCTCAGCATTTCCTTTGTTAGTTTTAGTAAAATAAATATTTTTATTATTTTTCAGTTCAAACAGTATGTTCCTTTCACAATCTGACATATTATAAAACACCTTATCATTCTGTCTACTCACCAAGGGCGGCTGTGGTGGTTCAGTGGTTAGCGTTGCCACCTCACAGCAAGAGGTTCTCTGGTTTGATTCTCAGCTGGGGTGCCTTCTGTGTGGAGTCTGCATGTCCTCCCTGTGGTCACGTGGGTTTCCTCTGGGTGCTCCGGTTTCCTCCCACATCCCAAAAACATGCAGTAGGTGGATTGGACACTCTAAATTGGCCCTAGGTGTGAGTGTGTGTGCCTTCTGTGAAAGGTTGGGTGCCGGGCTGGCAACTTGACACCATAAAACTCCACTGCCAATCATGAGCAGACAGATGATCTGCTGTGGTGACCCCTAACTGGGAAAAGCTGAAAGAAGAAGAAGAATTCTATCTACTCACCAAATCACGCACTTCATTATCACAAGTGATCAAAAAAGCCTCCAGTTCTGGCATCAAAGGCGGATTAAACAAACTAGGCTTACTAAACTAACAATCATTTTTATTCTTTAACACATTATTGCAAAAACATTTCAAACCTTTTGCTTAACACTTTAATGTGCTTAAGATTCAGTTTGAAGTGGGAAAAATAATAAATTTGAAACAGTCAACAACAGAACCTTCAGTTAAAGTGCTGCTCATAATCTCCTCACTCATCTGCCATTGACATAATTTCCTCTCTGGTCTCCTTTCCTTTTCCAGTAATGGCCACTGTTGTATCTCCTGCCAAAATAATTTTCCCCCAGCAATTTCCTTCTCTTGCTTTGGGGGCATGCATTGCTGTGTCCAAGTTCTCTTGACTGTGCCCACATTCTGATACACTTTGACTCACTGAAAACCCTGCCAATTAATGTCAGAGTTACTCTTAAGCTGTTGCTTCCTAGTAACATTAGATAAAGACAGCAAATCAGCAACTATGTTGAGATTTCAAACCAGTGACAAGTGGAGTACCACAGGGTTCAGTCCTGGGACCTCTCCTGTTTGGTATCTACTTCTCTAAAGTACAGGCTAACACAGAAGGCCTTTGGCTAGCGAAGTTCACAGATAACTGCAAACTAGGAGCCATAGTTGAGTCCCCAAATGATGTGGACATCCTACAGAAGGGACTCACTGAGACAGATGCCTGGTGTCAGAGCCATGGCCTCAAGCTCAATGCCAAAACGTGTATTGTCATCCCCTTTGGTAAAAACTCTGTACCCATGAACTACCACATTGATGGCAGTCTACTTAATGCTGAATGTGATGAGACCATGGGACCCAGGTGGACAGTAGTCTATCCTTTGATAATCACATCACCACAGTAGTCAGGAAATCCTTCTATGTGGCACACTTCATCACAAAAGAGTTCTCATTCAAGAAAAAAAGAGGTCATTGTTCCCCTCTACTTGACATTCAGACCCATTATAGAGTACAATGCCCCTTTTGGAATGCACCTCACAAGACATCTGCAGCAGCTGTAAAGGCCACAGAAGTACCTCACAAAGAGGATTACTGGCCTCGAACAGATGCCCTACACTGACCGTCTCAAAAAACTCCAGCTTTACTACGTAGCATATCGCCTACTCCGAGGTGATCTCTGCCTAACATATAAAGCTATGTCAAACCCAGAGCTGTTGGACATGCTACACCTAAAGAAATCCCAATCCCTCTGAGCTACATATTCTAATGACCTAAACCTTACCACCACAATAAACAGGACATGCTGGGGGGATAGATTCCTATCTCAGAGACTTCACATACTCTGGAACAAGCTACCCATCTATGTCAAGCAAAGTTCCTTGTTAGCACTCTTCAAGAAAAATCTTGAGGAGTGGATGAGAAATAGGAAATATACCCCAGGGATCACTTCTGTGTCTCTGCTCGACAGTGGCACAGGAAAATAACTTTCTTGGGTGGCGTAAGCCAGGGAACCTTGTTGGCTAGGCTTACATAGGCCCTTGGGCCAATAGCTTAGTACCTACCTATGAATCTATAAAGCCTCTTCGCATTCTCTTAGAAGCCCTTTTACGACTTTCTTGCTCTTGCCAATATCTACATATTCATCGCCTCCCGAAGCAGGGGGTTCTGCCAAGGAAAATTAAAAACTTATTAACTTCTTCATAATCTTTTTTTATCCCTCTGTAACTTTTTAAGCTTCTTTATATTCTGAAAGTCATTTTCAGCTGATACCTCTTTTAGAATCGTGTCCATTTTGGATTCAAAATGCTCTTGTGAAAATGTTGTTGTGATGCTGATTCTTTGAGAGCATTACAGAATACAATCACCAACTCTCTAAGCACTTCCAAGTTCTGTTTTGCTTCTTCCAAAAGCAATTGCACGTAGTGTAATCCAGTGCTCTCATTTAAAGCTTTCCAGGCATCTAAAAGTTCTGTGGAAAGCTGCTTACCCATTGGCATTCTCTGTACCCTTAAACCTCTGGTCACCCTTTTTACAGGCAAACAAGCTTCAAAAAATAAAATGTCCCACTGAAATATTTTAATTTTGACTATATTCTTCTCTAGTTCATTAAATTCAACTGTCATATCCGCCTTGGAACCCAAGTGGCTGATTTCAGAGGCTTGTCCTTTTTCTACAAAAGGATTGGTCAGGCCATTAAGCACACTGTTCAAGCAATTCTCTATAGCATTGTACACATTAAAAAATGCTGCATGGCTCTCAATACAGAGGTTTCTTTTAGGAACAGCTCCTAAAGGAATCAGCATAATAGAAACATCCTTACGAAAGGATCCCCCTCCTTTTCTATTATCCACAACAACTTTCTCAACAAGACCTCTTTCATTGTCCAATAATGAATCACTGAGAGTGTCATGTAATGTAAAACATGATGGTACCACCAAAAAACTCGAACTGGGTTGAGAAGACATACCATGTAAGCATGTGTTAGTAGGGGAGAAAGTTTTTATAGTAGCAAGAAATGATGTAATTAATCTATCTAATAGATCTGATTGCAAGTCTAAATATGTAGTATATGTAGCACTTTGTGGGTTTTGTCCCAGATTTTATGTATGGAGAACCATTAGAGGTTTTATTCTATGATGTATGAGCATTTGAGAGCTGTATATAGAAAATAATTAACTAATGCTCTGGCCAAACATGCAGTCTTAAGTCATTCTAACCAAATATTTTTTCTATAAATTTTCTACAATTGACCAAGATCAAAATTATGATTCCAGGTGGGATGCTGAGGAAGATTTGGACTGGAAAGAATATAATTGGCAGATCAGGCTTAATGCCTATGTTTATCCAGGGATCAATGGTAGGGAGAATTTTAAGAAGGAAAGATTTAAATCACTGTAACTAATGAGTCATGTGACTCTTAATTTAGGTATTTGATTGTTTAATGGGGTATGCAACTTGGTCTGATTAAATTAAAATTTTAGTACATGACAGGAGTAACATCTGACTCAACTACATTCCAAAAGCAACACTTTTTTATACAGAAAGAAGTATTCATTTCTTATTTACTTATCTTTTGTGAGAACCATTATTTAATCAAATGTAGTGCCCAATTTGGTATGTATTTGTCAAAACATATCACTCCACTTGGGAGACCTGAGAGAGTCATAACTAAGCAGATCAAAAGACTCAAGACCCCTCACTTGCTGGAAAGACTGGCAGTCTTTTCCTTGTACTTTGCTTATTATAGTAGACCTAGATAACTGGATGGGCAGCCTCAAATTGTCCGTGGTCTGCCATATGTTGTCTTCATGAGGATGGAGTAAACTTTGGAATGTGATTTATTGGTTAGACTTGTAATGATTTGTAGACTGAATGCCTAGGACTTGCCAATGAACTTGACAATGATATTTCTAGTCATTGTGAAGAAGCTTTTTACTTTTTTGGGGGATCCTTAGCCCCAGTGGTGACTTTGGTGTCTTATTCTTTCCCATATATCCACATTCATTCAAGTGGAATCCATTCAGTTCTACTATAACATTCTTGTGGTGGGTTCTCCTTTTACAGAAATCTATTCTTATCAAAGCTCCCTACTGTGAAGACATCTACTGAGAACATGAGAACCAGGGAAAATACATTGCATTGCAGCAAGAAACTGACTTTATTAATTGAAAGGGAGGTTAACTTAGAAGGTGAAGAAATGCCCCTACCCTAGGAAAGGGGAGTGTACAATGGTGCTATGCATGTATCACAGCACTACTATACACGTGTCATCACACTCCTGCATGTGGGATCCTATATCCATTGATTCCACTGATAAAGTTTATCCTACTATTATTAAAAATCAAAAGGGTGACTTTACTATTTACAATTTCTCTGACATTTGTCTTGATGAAGCACTAGTGGAATTACTATCATTTGGAAACACATTCGTCCCTAGTAAACAAGTCAATATGGCTAAGGTAATCATTGACCTCAAGTGTTTTGTACGTAAACTAAATTTAAAACTTTTGTTTTGTGATGAGTCTACCAATGCACAGTCTAAGTTAAAGCTTCCGAGTACTTTTAACCCGCCATTACACTCAATCTTGCAGATGTTTGAAAATGTCTGTGAGGCTGACTTTAGACACTTGTGTTCAAAACTTCCTGCCAAAGAACACTCTAGTAAAAACAATGTTACTAATGAACAAACCCTAGCCCTTGAGAACCTCCGTAGGTCATCTGTCAGGTTAATGAAACCGGATAAAGGAGGTGGACTTGTGGTGTTCGACAAGTCAGAGTATCAAAGAAGAATGTTGTTAGTACTGAATTCACCTGCCTATAGTACTGCCTCAATTAACGAAGCAAATGTTACTTTACGTAGGACCAAAGGTTATTTCTTGGACCTATACTTGGCAGGTAAAATTGACGTCGATGTATACAATTACATTGACATTTGTTCTCCAAGAATTCCAATAATGTTCGGCATTCCGAAAATTCATAAGGATGTCTCAAACCCTCCCATGAGGGCCCTTATTGACGGCCGTTCATCTATAACATACCCCTGTTCTAGATTAATTGACAGTATTCTGTCAAAATATATAAATCAGATACAGGGGTTATGTAAAGATTCTTGGAGTTTCTTGGAGAACATTAACAATATTCCCTTTGACTGTAGTGTCAATTTTTTGACTGTTGATGTGGTAGATCTGTACACTTCGATACCACACCAAGAGGCGATTGAATGGACAGAATTGCTTTTACGCGATTTTGGTGCCTCAAAAAATGAAATTGACCTTGTAACTGAGCTACTTCACATAGTTCTCACTTCTAACTACTTTATTTTTGAGGATAGTTTTTATATTCAGAAGCAAGGTGTTGCCATGGGCTCACCTTGCGGGGCCAGTGTCGCAAACTTTTTTGTTGCGTTTTGGGAGAAGAACTTCCTTAGAAACAAGTTTCATCTTACTAAGCACATTTTGTTTTATACTAGATTCTTAGACGATATTTTTATTTTATTTCAAGGTAACAGTGATCAAGCGGAACAAGTAGTTCAGGAGTTTAATGAAACTACTCCATTTTTGAAATTCACATATAAATTTTCCACGGAGGAAATAGATTACCTTGATGTAAAATTGTCTAAGGATATTATCAACCAAACGTTTTCTTCCACCATCTATAGAAAACCTACTTACTGCAACTCAATGCTACATTACACTAGTTTTCACCCTTACAAACAAAAAAGATCAATTTTTAAGGGTCAACTAGTGAGAGCTGTGAGAATGTGCAGTACTGTTTCTGGTTTTAAACTTGAATGTGAGTTTCTTAAGGACATGTTCCTCAATCGAGGGTACCCCACTGACCTTTTAAATAACCTCATATTGGAAGTTGAGACAAAAAGAATTGAAGGCTTTTATAGACCTATTCTTAATAAGACATCTACTAGTAATGAACAGCTAGTACAATGCCACATGATAGCGACTACAAGCCAAACAGAGGAGACACCTACATTAAACACTAAAACACCATTTGTTTTAAGTTTCATAACAACATTTAGTGCAAACTCCCAGGACATTTGGTCAATTATATTAAAAAATTGTTTTTTCATTTCCAACAATAATTTCCTAGTAGAAAGACTTGTACACAGACCTCAAGTAGTATATAAGAGAGGTAACAACTTCAAAGAGCTACTACAGAGGAGTTTACCATATATACAACCTAGTAGGCAAGGCATGTATCCCTGTGGTTTCTGCAACTGGTGCAGAGTAGTAAAAGCTGGTAATTCTTTTACCATAAGAAATAGGAAATATCGAATCCATCAGAAATTCAACTGTGAATCAAAATCAGTGATTTACATTGCCCTATGTAACTGTTGTCCTTGTTTCTACATAGGGAAAACTGATCGTAGGGCTCGTGACCGTTTCTATGAGCATGATTATGCCATTAGAAAAGAATTGGAGAACAATGCACTAGCTAAGCATATTTCAGCTTATCCAGGACACAGTTTCTCTTTTATGTGTATAGATCAAGTACCGTACACCATTCGTGGAGGTCCCATTTCACTTATGCTAGAAGCCCGTGAACTTGAATGGCAACTTAATTTGGACGCATTCAGGTTCCCAGGACTAAATGAAAACAGCAATATTTTAGCTGTTTTAAAATTAAGAAGTTATTTTAGGTAGATTAATATGGTTCACATTTTATTCTTATTTTAAGTAAGGAAAAGGTTCTAGTACGTTTACCTTTCTAAAAGTATTTTTTTGACTAACCATTTTAGTTTTGCACTTTTAGTGTTTAGTGGATGAAATTTTTTAAATTTTTTAGTTTTTCAAACACTTTAAAGTAGGGTTACTAGTTTTTTTAAATTATGATGTCAAGCTGTCATGTCATTTCCTGCCAGTATTTAAGGTGTGTGTTTTATTAAATGTCCATCACTTCTGAGGAAGCTGCTTTGTGAAAGCGGTGAAACGCTGTTTACTTTTTATTTAATAAACCTGCGTAAAGAAGAGTTTCACAAGACTTCTTATTGGGCTGAAGACCTAAGGATACTTGCAATTTTTTGTTTTATTAAGTTTTTTCTCATTTGTACTAGTTTTGTTCGTGATGTGGGATGCTATATGTCTGCTCCATCACTCTTATAGCTGATAATCACTGAAGCAACATGTGCAGCTGTGGGGAACTTTCACTCCAGTTTCTGTTAGTGGAGGCTGCAGTTGTGGTTGAAAATCACAACAATGACCAAAGGAAGGGACCCATGCCTGGACCAGAAGTTTGATTCTGAGTCTCCTGGAATATAGTCAGAACTAAATACCATGGAACCAGTAGAAATGGTATTTCAGTTTGTTTTTGAATGCACACTTGGAAGACGCTTGGCAGTACAGGTGAAAGTTTTCTTTAGAGCCTGCTAACTTAGACAGATAAGCATGTATATTCAAAAGTATTCTTGTATTTAGGTGTTGCTATAAGCTGCTGACAAGCCAAACTGAGCTCTGTCTTGTTTACCCTATTTTACAATGTGAACAAATGAAGAACAGCTGGGATAATTTTGTAGTTTATGGCCAAACTGGAAAATTGAATTAGAGACAGGTGCAGGCTGATTCAATCGACTGTATGTTGTAAGGTGAAGAGCATTTGTTAGTTCTTGCAAGCTGATATGCTGCAAATGTGTCTTTTTCAACAATAACTATTTTGTTTGTAGTAAACACAAAATTACAACCAAATCAGCATGACAAAAATAATTACAAATGCAGATCTGCAATCTCTAAATAGTTGCTTTATTTTTATTCCACTTTTATCTTTTTACTCTCTGGGTTTAGTCAAAAATCCCCTTTCAATGAAGGCATGGGAAGAAAAGCTCCAACATATTATAAACATTTTTAAACTGACATTATAGCAAAGCAATGTCTATCAGGTTCGTCCATTAGGGACTGCCACAGCAGATCACTGGTCTGCAGATTGATTGGCAGAGAAGATTTTTGCAATATAGAGTCGTCAGCCTGGTGCCAAACCTTCACAGATGGTGCACACACGCGCACCTACATGGATGTCTTTTAAAACTCATTAGACCACAAAGAGGACATGCAGACTCCACACAGAAGGTGCTCCATCTGAGAATCGAACCAAAGAACCTCTTGCTGTGAGGTGACAATGCTAACCTCTAAACCACAGCAGCTATTTTTTAACTCACATTCAGTAATATAAATAAACAGACATTAAGTAGTATGTGTTAACAATTATACATGCATTTGCTAATTAGTTTCCATTCATGTGAAATGTGAAATAAAAGCAACTATTACAGTATGAAAGATACTTATGCATTAGTAGATGTTGAACTTTGAGCATTTGAAAAGGTATATTAGTGTTTTTTTCAGTAAGATAACAGATAATGTGATTAGTACTTAGAAATTCAAATAAATGGAGGTGAGGGAAGGTACTAGGTATGGCAGAAAATGTTAATATTGTAGTTAAGAGGTGGGGTATAAAGCAGAATATGTATGATTAATATAAGATTTATATTAGAAGTATAGAGGTCGGGGTGAGCAGCGTCATAAAGCTATGCATATGGCTGGGAGATGCTGGTAAAACTCTTCAGGTATTGGTGAAAACTGGTTGTGGGGCATAAAATTCTGAATGAAGAGAGATAGTTTGAAGAAAGCTGAAGATAACAGATTTGTCCTCCAAATCCATTGATTTGATTGGTGGAGTTTCACTTGTGTTTTAAACAAGTTTGAATGTTCAATGGATTTCAGCAGTCGTGGGATGTAGTTTCATAGGTTAACTACAATATTTGAATAGTGACGCCCCTGCACTGGCCCAGTAATCAAGGAGCCTCAATCCTCACCACTAGCACCAGTTGGGGACATACACAGTGGGAGGATGAGAAGTACACACACAGTAAAGTACAATTTCCCTTAAGAGCACACAGAGATCACAGTCAGTCTGGGGCTGGTTTCTCCCTCTTTCTCCAGATCCCCAATAAGACTCCCCACTGGCACAGCCATAGGGTTAAGATCTTAGATGAGGGGTCAAGCCAAGACCTCCAGCACCCTCTCTGTCCAACCAGTGCTTCATGTCCCTGCCTAGGTTGCTGCCACACACACGCATTTTGAGATTTGATTTACACACACACACACACACACACACACACACACACACACACACACACACACACACACACACACACACACACACACACACTTGGGGAAGGCGGGTACAGGTTTACTAGCTATGCCCCCTTCTGCCAAGACTATAAGGTAGTCATTACTGCCACCAACCCATACTTATCAGCTACTTAAAGGCCCTTACAAAGGGTGACCAATCCTACTGTGTAATGTTACTATTATCCAAATGGTATGTGTAACCAAGACTAAGCCTATTTAGGAGTGGCCTGTACAGTGTCAACAAATACATATGCAAGTACTCTAAGAGCTTAAATATCTTTAAACAAACCAGCCACAAAGATAGGTTTAAATATATTTAATAATAATGAATAAAAGAACAAGAAAATATTCAAACAACAAAAACAGTCACTTCAGAGTTTAGAATCACAGGAAATATTTTAAAACATTGCAGGACAGTCTCAAATAAATACAAAAAACATCTAAACTAATCTTTACTATATTCCTATCCATCTCTAAAAGAAATTAATTTTCCCTAGTTAATTACTATTAGCAAGGCAAATACAGATGATGATGATGGCTGTTTCCAGGTCAAAGACAAAATACAAAATGCCCAGTCTTTCTCTGAGAGAGTTCTTAAATTACTATCAAAATGTACTGCTGGGTCAGCTTGGATGACATCATGCTTTGTCACCTGCCTTCAGTTTCCAGGCTAACAAATACCAACAGAATTTTATCATCTCTGTGTGAGAAGTACATATCTCTCAGGTGTGCAGCTGCTAGGGAGCAATAAAACATTTTACATTTTAAACCTCATAATTAAAATTACTTTCAAGACAACAGAAAAAGTTCTAGCTCTAGACATTGTGTCTGCTTGCTGCATTGAAATTGAGACATGACACAATCATAAAACACTTTGATTCCAACTTATTTTCTTGAAGTTTTGCAAGTTAACTCTATATGTTCCACCTTCTAATATTAAAACATACATTTGCACAGGTATATAGTTTATATACATTTCTGTTCTTTTCCAGTAGGGTACACCGTGGTTACATTCTTGAAGCTCAGTACATAACATACAGTTCTCTTACATTTGTAAGACAAGCATATGGATCATATTAATATCCACAAATGACATATGATTATTTACAAAATTCCAGATAGCTGGGCTGGCAGTGTCACATAGTGATTAGTGTTTTTTTCTCTGGCGCATATAATTCTTTTCGGGGAGAGTAGTGTTGTATTAAGTGGTTATGGACTGCACAGTTTTCTAGTTCATAGAAAGGTCTATGTATTGTAGTTAACTGAGAAAGAGCTAGGTGATGTGGTAGTTCTAACCAGTTTAATTCTTTGAGGTCTAGGAAGTGGTGTGTTCTATTGTTATACTTCAATGAAATGTTGACTATTTTATTACACCGTTGCTCAGGATTGGACAGTTGTGAGACCTGATGATTAGGTTCATAGGTAGGTACTAGGCTATCTGCCCAAAGGCATTTATAAGCCTAGCCAGAATGTGTTGGCATTTGCCACCCTCTTAGATTAGTTCCCTATGCCTCTGTCCAGCAGAGCCGCTGAAGTGATCCTCGGGGTAAACGTTCTGTTTCCCATCCACTCGTCAAGGTTTCTTTAGAAGAGTTTTAGTGAGGAGCTCTACCTAATGTAGATTGGGATTTTGTTCCAAAGCATGCGGAGTCTCTGGGACTGGAATCTATCCCTCCAGCACATCCTATGTATTGTTGTGGTGAGGTTTAGATCCCTAGAGTGTGTGGCTTGAGGGGATAAGGTTTCTTTAGGTGGAGCATGTCCATCAATTCTGGGTTGGACATGGCCTTGTATGTCAGGCAGAGATCACCTCTGAGTAGGTGGTATGCAACCAAGTACAGCTGGAGTTTCTTCAGTCGAGCTGCATAGGGCATCTGTTTGAGGTCAGTGATCCTCTTGATGAGGTACTTCTGTGGTCTTTCCAGCTGTTGCAGGTGTCTTCTAAGGTACATCCCAAATGGGGCATTGTACTCTATGATGGGTCTGATGAGTGATGAGTAGAGGAGCACAATGACCTCTTTTGATCTGGATGCAAACCCTTTTGTGATTAGGTGGGCCACGTAGAAGGATTTTCTAACCACTTTGGCAATGTGATTATCAAAGGTGAGATTACTATCTACTCGGGTACCCAGATCTCTTATTATGTGTTCTGTATTTAGGGGACTACCACCTATGTGGTAGTTTGTGGGTACTTTGTTTTTTCCAAAGGGGATGACTATGCACTTTTTGGCATTTAGCTTGAGGCCATGATTTTGACACCAGGTATCCGTCTCACTGAGACCCTTTTGGAGGATGTCTGTGTCAGCCGGAGAATCAATTATAGCCCCTAGTTTGCAGTCGTCTGTGAACTTGGTCAGCCATAGTCCTCCTGTGCTTGTCTGTACCTCTGAGAAGTATATGCCGAACAGGAGGGGTCCTAGGACTGAGCCTTGGGGAACGCCACTTGTAACCGGTTTAGAGTCGGACCTAGCTCCCACAACTCTCACCATGTGGCTTCTGTCCATGAGCCAGTTGGCAACCCATCTTGTGACGTAGGAGTTTATGTTCAGGCTGGTGAGCTTGTCTATAATACCAGAATGGGGAATGGTGCCGAAGGCCTTAGTGAGGTCTAGGTAGGCTGTGTGTACCACCTTTCCCTCATCTATAGCCTTGGTAACTGTCTCAAAAGAAGTCCACCAGGTTTAGGAGGCATGATCTGCCCTTAACAAAGCCGACCAGGGTAGGGTCCAGTGTTTGGAGGTTCCCACTGTCTCTGTTAATGAGTTCCATGATGATGCACTCCATAGCCTTGCAGACCAAGCTAGTCAGGCTTATAGGGCAATAGTTCCCAGGGTCTGTTGTGGCTCACCCTTTGTGGAGTGGAAGGACTGTTGCTGTGCACCACTCTATGGGTACGTAGCCTGTGGAGAGGCTGAGTTTGAACAGTGTGTTTATGTGAGGGGTTAGTTCATCTTTGAGCTCATGTAGGACGCAGTCTGGGACACCATCCGGTCCCATTGATGCTGTGTTTTTGGTTTTGGAGAGGGCTGTTTTAACCTGAGTGTCTGATTTCAGGAACTCTACATTCTTCTGGTATGGTTATGGGCCCTTTTGGGGGTGACAGGGGGGGGGGTGAAATTTGCACTGAACCTGTTTGCCAGGATGTTGGCGATAGCAGTTGCTTCAGTGTATTTTGTGCCATTCTGCATTAACTCAGAGCAGACCTGAGCATTGCCACTTAGATTCTTGATATAGCTTAAGAAGGCCTTGTGGTTATCTTTGGAGTCCTTGGCAATTTTTCTTTCAAAGCTCGCATTGGATGATTTTATGAGGGATCGTAGTTTATTGCTGATACTGATCAGGGATGTCTTCCCTTCTTGGGATTTTACTCTTTTCTGTACTAGTTTCCTCCTTCTATTTTATAGCTTGTTTATGGCAGGAGTCCACCAGACTAGTTTCCTTTTCTTGGAGGAGTGAGTCTTGGTTTTGCTTGGGATGGCACGATCCATGCATTCTTGTAGGTGTCCGTAGAATGCATTAGTAAAGGATTTTGCAGCTTGGACAGCATTATCCTTCAGCATGGGGGCTTTGAAACTTTCCACCTCAGTCTTAAGCAATGTGAAGTTTGCTTTTGAAAAGTTTTTCACAGTGGTTTTCTTGTCCGGGGGTGGGGGAAGAATTTGGATATCCAAAGTGATTTTTTTATGGTCAGATCTAACCAACGAGGTGTTGACCTCCAGTGTGGAACATCGGTCGCCCATGCTGGTGATGACCAGGTCCAATATGTTGTTACCTCTGGTGGGAGTGTTGACCAGTTGAACAAGGGGGTTTGAGTTTATAAATTCTAGGAAATGTTGGGCAAGGGAATTAGTACTTGAATAGTTCTCCCAGTTAATGTTTGGGTAATTGAAATCACCCAATATTAGGGTGTTTGGTAGGACCTTTATGTTTCCAGTGTTTCCAGAAACGCAGAATGGGAGTCCTGGGACATGGTGGGTGATCTGTAGCAAGCTACAATTTGAACTGCAGTTTTGCCCACTGTTAGTTGCATGTGGATGATCTCTGAAGCATCGTGCTGTGCCACTAACCTGGAGGTGCGGGTATCCTTGAAGAATGTGGATACGCCCCCGCCTTTTGTATTTCAGTTTGGGTTCTGTGGCCAAAATGTATGGTATGAGTTGTAACCTGGTAGTGCTGTGTTGCTCTCTGGAGCCTTAAACCAGGTTTCCGTTACTGCACATATATTGATTTTCTCCATACTGAGGAGTGCCTCGAGTGCATGCATTTTGAGGTTTAGACTTCTGGCACTGAGTAGCATTACCCTTACTTGTGCTATTTACGGTGGTGGGTTTGTCTTTTGAGCCTTGCCTAAAAAAGGCACTATAGGGGTGGCAAGAGCCTTGGCCAGTATTTGAAAGCCTAAGGGTGACAGGTGCAAGCCGTCTCTAGCGAAGCAGCATGTTTTGTCAAGCATGTCATCCCAGACAGACAGACACTGGATCCCTTTGAATGACACCAGAGACTTAGCCAATTGTTGAAATTGAGAATTTTTTCTTTATACCATGGTATCATTCTTGGTGAGGGCAGGATGCTACTCCAGGTCAGGTTCATACCAGCCTGGGCTAAGTGATCAGAGAGCTCTTCCATGTCTCTTTTCATGTAGTTCAGGGAGGTACGGCTCAGGTCATTCACACCAACATGGACGATGACAGAGTCATATTTGTACTTGTTCTGGAGTGACCTGAGTGCTTGTATTATGTGGCGGATCCTGGCACTGGACAGGCAGCTAACAGTAACCTTCTCCTTATTCAGCCTAGTGAGTGGGACGTCAGTGTGCCTGACTATAGAGTTATCTATTACTAGTATGTTGGGTATGTTATTTTGCTTTAAGGGCTGTGATTGCATGGCTCACTGGTTTTGTGAAGTGTGTTTCATAGTTTGTGTTGGGGGGTAGAGGTTGTTTGGATGTTTGCTTTGGTGGTCTCTGTTGGTTTTGCAGATTTTTATTTAGAGCCTCTGAGTATGTTTTCATGTATTTGTATGTGTTTTTTTGCCGGTGCTGGTTTAATGGGTCTATGTGAGACTGGTGGTGTGATGCAAGTATGTCCCTTCTCCTCTTGACTGTCTGATCCAGTCTTGGGTTGAGAGAGCTTAGCCTCCAGTTTGGCTGTATAATTGCATCTCTCGCATGTATTAGTGTTTGGTGGTAGGAGGAGGGGGTTGTCTGTGTACATGAGGCAGTTGTAACATTGCCTCAAAATACCCAAATTCACCAGTTGAACTGGAGAGTACACCTGAAACTACCCTTTGGACATGCTGCAATAGGTACAGTGAACTGTTTTACTGGATGGCTGGTAAGGTCAAATAGAGAGCCTTGTCTTTCTGTACAGTACAGGAGGGTCTAGTGCTAGTGTTTATAAGTGCTTGCTATAATTTTTGAACAAGTGCCGGGCTGAGAAATGAATGGCTTAAGTGCTTAAGTTGAAAGTTTGTCTAGTTCCAAAGGAAAAATTGAAGAGGAGACTTTGTGGAGCCGGGAATAATTTTACCCTAGCTAACCGGTGCTGTCTGACATGCAAAACCAGGCAAATATGGTATTTATAGCAGGGAAATGAAACAGAGTAATTAGCCAAAAATGGCCAATAAACTCCTAATTTCTGGGCTGAAACCACTCCTCCAAGGACACATAGACTGCTCAAAGCTCTCCTTTCTCACAGGTGAACAGAGATACTTCCTTCTAGCCAAGTAAGGTATGGGCAAACACAGAGATTTGTAACACAGCCCTGAATTAAGCACTAACCTGAAAACTGGACTATACTAGCTTAGAAAGGTGGGAAACAAGTATATATATATATATATATATATATATATATATATATATATATATATATATATATATATATTTTTTTCAGAAAATAAAGCAGATACACTAAAAAAAACACTTTAAATGCACAGAAAAGGATACTTATTGTTATATATCGCAGATCACAGTTGTAGTCAATGCCCCTAGTAATAAAGTAGGAAGAAACACAAATACAGTAAAAACAGATGAATAAAGTGCAATATATATATATATACATACAAAACAATAGAAAACAAACAAACTGATTTAAAGAAGTTACCTAATTAACCAGAAAAAAGCTCAAAACTGAGCCCTGTTCCAGCAGTCTTCAATCAGACAAGTTCTAACTGCACACTCCTGCTACTAGGGTGCAGGGGAACCTTCGCCAAAAAAGATGGCCTGGATCAGTGCTCAAGTTATACAAACAATGCTAGATTCAGCAGGCCTGAATCTGGTCTATGCTACAGCAACAAGGCGCACCAATTTCAGAAAGAAACAGTTCAAATAAGCAGGTACAATAAGCTTTTGACCAGAAATTTCCAACTCAGAAGGGCAGAATCCAGCCTCTCCTCCCACAAGAGTGCAGACCACAAACGTTCTTAATGTAATATAACTGACCTGAAGCCCAAGTGCTTAAGCCAGAACTAATACACTTTTAGAATAGCAGACACTGGGACTTCAGTCAGCAATTCCCATCTTAGAAGGATGTAAGTTACCTGTCCTGCCCCAACAGTGCAGACCACAAACCTTCTTAATGTAAAACAGCCTGTATGAATCCCAAGTGTTTAAACCAAAAGACTTAGAATAACAGTTACAATTTAATCAGGCTACTACCAACCAGTAATAAATGCAGCAGAATAAATAAAATTGAGCACTTTTAAGAAAAGCAAAATAAAGTCGGAGGAAGCACAAATACAGTAAAAGGAGATGAATAAAGTACAAAATTGTTTATTTTTTTTTTAAGTGCAAGGAGAGAGGAAGGAAGAACCTTTGTAGGCTGGCCTTCTCAAATCTTCTCTCTGTATTAAGTAGAGTGAACACTAGACTCAGAATATGATCTCACTGTACTCGGTTAAGAGAGCAAATGAGATGGACCCAGGAGGAGTGTTCTAATATGGACTTACAGGAGGGGCGGGCAATTCCAGAGCCACCAACACTAATACCAACACAGGAACAGGGAGGGAGGGTGTGGAACTAACTGCAGAGAGACACACAGCACACTGTTCAGAAACACACAATTAGGAAACAGAAAAAATGAAAATACAGTACTTTAAAAACTACAAGTTTGTATTTAACAAAAGACTAAAATACACTACTGCAAGTTTTACTTAACTTCAGCTTCTAATGCAGATGTTTGTAACCAAGCAAGTCTCTCAGGAGTAGGGCATAAAACAGATTAGTGAAGACTGCGGCAGCATACATGAGAGGTGAAAGTAAGAATGTAGAATGCAACATCTTTTGGTTGTGTCAGTGAGGTAGGTTTTTACTCTATGTAATGTACCTACTATTTCTTGATATCCACATGTGATGCATGTTGGTTGAATTTCAACTGGTCATTGATGATAACACCCATAATTTTATGTGGTTGACGTGGTCCTATCATGATGTTGTTGGCAGAGGCGATAGTGAATACTGCTGCTTTGGTAGAGATTTTTTTAGGGTAAGGAGCAGTAATTTAGATTTTTAGAATTTGGTAGTATTAATAAAAATGTCTTCTTGAAAACAGTAAGTTTTCTTACCAGGCTGTTACTTTGGTACCTCACTTAGACTATCTGATAGAGTTCCATGGGTTGATATTTTATTTGGAGAGAATGCTATGATCTAATTGAGGGGTGATTGGCTGGCTGTGGTTTTGTTCTATCCAGATGGTGTGCTTATAAGTTGGGTGAACTTTTAACAGAGGTATATTATTGGTTGGATGTTCAGTTGTATGATTTGCCATAAGATAACTGTATAATGTTAATGATATATTTACATCACCCAATATTATGGTTTTCTAAGGGATTTTTTGAGGAGGCCCAGCATAGAATATCTTCTAGTGTTTTAGCATTGTTTCTTGGGGGTACGTTTATACGCATGATTGGAATTGTCTTATGAGCGTTTCTTTTAGTAGTAGGATTTTGAGTTAGAGAAAGTTGGCAGAATGTGCAGGAGAAGGGAGATATCTAGTGTATTTTTGTAGTAAATAGCAACACTGCCAGCTTTTTTCTGGCTCCGTCAAATCTAATAATGATTCAACCTAGGGGAGTGGGTATTTTTCTTCATTTTTTTCTTGGTGGAGCCAGGTTTCTTTGGTAACTGATACATCTGAAGTTTGTAGTGTTATCCATACATGCACTTCAGGAGGTTTATTATAAATACTTCATAGGTTGGTGTGGTATATTTGAAGGCCAGGGTAGGACTGTGGGTCAGGTATCAGCAATAAAGGAGCTGATGGGGATATGCTGTCAGATGCTTAAATATGCTGAGTTGTGCCAGAGTTTGGATGGATGTCATCATCAACTTCTTTCTCTAGATGATTACCGGTGAAGAGACACTCTGACTGACCCCATGTGCAAAATGGAAAAAAGGGGTTGTGGATATACAGATGGATGGTAGGGTAGAGACAGTTTTGCTGGATTCTATGTTTTATACCCCACTTGTGAGTAAATGCTTCATGCTTTGGATAGGTGTACTAGAACAGTAGGATATATTACTGCTCATTTAGACAGGGTATTACTGGGAGATCAGGACCAGAAATGTTTTGCTTGGAGAATGTAATATAAGTGTTTTTTTGGAGTAGTGATGGTAATGGATATTGGTAAGATGTTAGAGAGGATGCAGAAGAAAAGGTACTATAAAGAATTGTGGGAGAAACATGTTTCTGAAATCTGAGAATCACAGCAGTTTGAAAGATAGAAGATTTGGATGTAGTTAAGGTAGGAAGAAGGGAGGGTTTATTTGGGAGAAGTAGAAAATGAAATATAGAATAATAGATTGCTTTTAGTCTTTGGGTTATAGGTGATTTTGAGATGTATGGGTGTTTAAGAGTATAGGTGTGGGGAATACTGATAAGAATATAGATGAATTGGTGGATTCCAAGATGGCTGCCGACTAGTTTAGTCCCTATTCACTGAGCTCCTCACAGTTATTTAATAACTAATTTTTTTACAACTCTGGAGGGATATTTTTCCTCAGTTTTTTATACAAAATACTTCTCAAAGAGTTTTTCTACGCTTTTGGATTATTTTCTTCTTTGGAAATCTCAACTTTTGGAGTATTTTACCTCAGAATAGTTTTTGTGGCTTCAACTGTATTGGATACATCCAGCTTAAGGCTCCTCCCAGAATCTGCTATCCGGATTTCACACCTCCACTCTGGGCATGGCTGCTAAATCTGATTCCATGGAGACACAGGCAACAAAGGCCAAATTCTCTTCAATGCTCTCACCTGACAAGGATATCAGTTCAAAAAGACTAAAAACCTCTAAACAACCTTCAGAAAGTACTAAAGTAAGTAATAAAGAAACAATTGACTCTAATTTTAATTTAGATGAACTAAAATTAGCATTACAGCCAATTCAAAATGCTATACAAAATTTCTCTGAACAATTTACTGACTTTGGTAAGAATCTAAAGCAAATAAGTGAAATAATGGATATCATTGAAAGTAAAAATATTGCTTTAGAAATAAGAACTGACACAATGGAAAGAGACATTAAAGCTAAAGATAAAACTATTACAGAAATTCAGGCTAAATTGCTGGACTTAGAAGCTAGAAGCCGTAGAAATAACATTATTATTAGAGGTTTGCCTGAATCCTATGAAAATCAAAACTTGTTATCAGTGACAAAACAGATTTTTGAGGCATTATTAAACTGTGAGGCAACATCAAAAACTGTAATTATAGAGAGAGCACATAGAGCATTGCGTGCCAGTCAAGATTCTAACTCTCCTAGGATTATATATACTAAACTACTGAATTTTCAAGATACTTTTCAGATTTTAGAAACAGCTAAAACCAAAAAACAGTTTGTCTGGAAAAAACATAGACTGTCATTTTCGCAGGATCTTTCTCCACAAATAAAACTGAAAAGGCAAAAGCTTTCACCTTATTGCACAGATCTTATTAAAAGAGGAATAAGGCTTCGAATGAGTTATCCCAATACCATGTCTTTTACTTATAATGACAGAAGATTTACCCTTACTGATCCTAAAGAAGCAAAAGAAATATTTTTAAAAATATTCAACAAGCTTCCTGAATATGTGTCTTAGTACTGCACTCTTTATTAAGCTTGAAATGGGTTAATATTTCTTCAAATAAGTTATTTTGTCTCTAAAGAAAAGGTTATTTCAATTCTTAATTGACTGATAAAAGTCTTTTTATAAATAGTTAATTAAGCTATTTTTTATTGTATGTTCAAGTTTCTTGTATTATCATTAACAGCCATCATTAGTTTTAATGTTATAATACTCTCATGGCTGACAGTTAGTTGCTGTCATTGTGTTCCATTATAACAGCTTATAGGGCACTATGTAAATATTCTGATTTTGCTGATAAAAATTACAAGTCATTTTGGAGGGAATCATTTTACTTCTCGAGACCTCAATAGTGGCAGTTTGCTCACTTTTGCAGCAAGAGACTCTCCGATATACCCACGCTCTTTCCCATGAATTTGCGGAGCTTCAGAGTGACATCATCGTTTGTGTATGCAACTGGAGCACATATGAACATCTGGTAAGGTAAAATCGACGAGTTACAGTTCAAGCTACTTTTCGCGATGTATCCTGTTGCTCTAGTGAACACTTGTTGATGTGTACAGGATTCTTTCGCGTTTAACTTATTGTAGCAAGATAATCGGGTTTGCTGGAAGACACATACGCTTTGGAACTTTGTAAGAAGCTGCATAGATCGTCGCTTGTGTAAGTACACAAGGTTTGAATGTGTTGTTTGATTTTGGCACAACCACAAAAGTAACTTAGATACCAACTAGCTCTGCCCATTCAGAATTTTTCTTCCTTTGAAAAGTATCTTGCAAGTGTCAATAGTTTATTATTTCTCTTTTTTTTAATTACTCCAGATCTTTAATGTTTCTAATACCATAACAGCAATGGACCAGTTTCTGCCAGGGTATTATTAAAGCTCTGAAATTAAAATTGCTTCAGTTTTTGTATGGTCTTTTGTGAATTAGTAGTGTACCCAGACTTGCCTTCCTCTGTAATTCATATGGAGTTATTGCATATTTGTATTTATGTATTCTTGAAAATTGTTTTTATTAGTCATATTGTTCCTATTATTGTAACTATCTTGGCGTCATTATGCCACATTGCTCTAGTTTCTGTTTGCATTTCCTACTATTTTTAACCTTATTTCTCTGAGTATTTAAGTTAATAAATGTACAGACTGTAGCTATTTCAACAATTATTACTTTCTCATCTTTTCTTCAACTACAGTGTCTGGCTTTCTTGCTTCCAGATGATTGCATATTAACAAATTGTCTATTTTCAGTAATTCTTTGTGATTCATGTTTCCAATGCTTCTTGGCTACCCACACTGTTTACACAATGTCTAATGTAGCAATCCTTCTATATTATTGTGTCTTTCAATGTACACATCCTTGACAATAAATATATCACAAGCAGCAATACTGTGTAAAACTGTTTCTAGTATTATGGAACGAACATTAGTATGTGTATCACACATTTTCTATAGACTTTGTAAACCAATGTGTATGTTGTTCTTTGCCTTCTGCTGCTGCTATTAATCTTCATCTTTTGATTTAAATACATTAGCCACTCAGCTCTTGATTAATGTGTTTGTTCCAGTAGTTCTCTATACTTGCCATTATAATTGTTGGCTTTCTAGATTTCTTTCCTTTTCTTCAGTCCATGTCCTTTATATTCTTTGTTTTGTTTCTTGGCACTTTCTGCAGTTACTTGATATAAACACAGACCTATTTTCTTCATGAAGTAGAGCCATCACTGTGTTTGGCTCTGATGTTATCAGCAAATGTGCATGTAGTCCCACAAATGCACACCTATACATATAGTACATTTTAAGGAGGCTCATATTGCTTTTAGAATGAGACATATATAATCTTGCCATGCACTGATTTTATATATTACTTAAGAATGAAACAGTTTTCTTGTTTACTTGTACAACTTACCCAGCACTTTTGGAGCCATTTAAGTAAGAGCAGAAGGAGCCTGCAAGTTTATAGCATTTTTTCTCTCCAGATGTGAAGACAGTTTTCAGTATTTGTTTTAGTCTTCTGAAAAACACTTTTTACTAAGTTTTGTTCTGAGTTGTTCATGGAGTATTGCTGATCTTTCATCTCTTCCCAGATATTGATATACTCCCTATTGTTCAAGATCATTTGCATCACCTTCCTCTTTCAAGTTAATATTTTCTTGATGTTTTATTTTTTCTTCTAGTAGTAGTTTTTTCATCTCAAAGGCTGGTTAAATTGATCAGATATCTATTTTGAATGACTGACAATTGTTTGATTTGTTATGGCTGATATCTTGGCTATATATACTGTGAGGTATTAACCCAAATGTTTTGTGGTAGATCTTTCAAGTCAGATCACTTTTGTTGTTTGATCCTGTGCTTTATTATTATTTTTGAAAGTGTATTATTTTCATTTTAGTGAAATTTAAGTGTTACGTTAAGTATATTTATACTAGATTTCTTATAGAGAAAATCTAGTTTGGTTTTTATAGGCTTGTAATCTCAGCAATGATTTAATTACTGAGATATTGTTCATAAACGACACTTAAGTTGGAACATACATATACTATTGGTTTTAGTTTAGTAATAGGCTAATATTTATAATGGCTCATTGGGTCAATAGATGTTATCCTCTGGCAAATGCAAGTTTTGTCATGAATATTATCTTCTTATCAAGGTAATATATATATTTGATTTTAATTTATTTCTACTTAGAAATTGACACGTGATGTTATTTTGGGGTCAGGTTTTCCTTCATAGTTTAGATTAATAATTATTAGTCCTAGTTTAATGTATTAAAATTCTGAACATGTTTTTTTTTTACAGTTTAGTTAGTTATTTGGATATACATAAATTATTCTAGTTATCTACTCCAGGTGCACTCTGTATTCCAAACTTATGTTTTATCATTCATTACAATTTACATGACAAATTGCTAATCAGCTGCTTATATTTATCAAAATGTATACATGCGTTTGATGAGGAAAAACATTTAAATCGTAGATTTTTCAGAATTATAGGAGCAGGTGGTTGCAACTGGGTAGGGATTGAATATGTTGGATGTCTTGTGTTTAGACAGATTTATAAATATGTTTAGTTTTATTGTATGGGTTCTAGCCCTTTTAAGGGCTCTAAGTAAAGTTTTTGTACTAAATTGAAGTTTTTGGTAACTAAAAACTCTAATTTTATTCTTTTTCCTTGATCTTCCTTCTGTAATAGGGGAATGGTGGGAAGGCACTAGGGGTAGAAAGAAGGAAGTGTATAATTTCTTAACTATTATTTCTTTGTGGATATTTTTATTGTTGTGATACTATTTAATCAAGACCGGAAGAGATGTATTGTTTTTCTGATGGATATTAGTTCTATTTTGTTCAGGTTAAATCATTATATTTTCATTAATGTATCATCCAGCTTATATTGTTCTTATGACAACTGACATAATAGTTGAGTCCTGGAATGTTAGAGGAATTCAAAACAAAGCCAAAAAATCCTTATTATTCCATTTGATATTTAAATCACAAGCCAATATTTGTTTTATTCAAGAGACACATATTTCTAGAGATGGTTGGGTCAAGGAAAAGAATAAAAAATGGATTAAAAAGATAGTCTCTGGGGATTCATCTAATTCTAGGGGAGTGGCCATAATTATTAAACACAAATTCTCAGGGACTATAATTGATGAGAATTATGACAATGAAGGTAGATGGTGCCTTTTTACAGCAGCTTTTCATAATCTCGATAAACCACTTTTGTTTTTAAATCTATATGGTCCCTGTAGCCAACAACATTCTTTTATTTTAAGAATATATAATATACTCACATCTTATAAGGATCATTATATTATAGTAGGGGGGATTGGAATGCAGTCATAAACCCAGAAATTGATCGGTCTAGCTGTCCCACTTCTCATAATCACCAAGCATCCCTGGCCCTTGAAGATTTAATTTTGGAATATAATTTAATTGACCCACTGCATTTTATAAAAATCCCAAATAAGAAAGAAATCTATACATATTATTCAAAATGTTATCGTTCCTGGTCTAGATTAGATTTTTTTCTGGTTTCTAATTTTTTATCAAAATTTATATTGGATTTTTATACTGAACCCAGATTTTTTTCAGATCACTCAAGAATTCTAATAAATCTAAACATTACTCATAATGTTAAAAACAATATTCACAAAAATAATTGGTCGCTAAATAACAATTTACTCTTAAATAAAGACATGTAAACAGTGTTCTGACATAATTCAGGAAATGGAGCATGATCTGGATTTAACAGATATTCCTTACGACATTCAATGGGCTGCATGTAAGGCGAGAATAAGAGGTATGTTTATCGGTAAATCTGCATACCTTAAAAAACAATACAATAAAAAAGAAGTTTTTCTAAAGTCTAGAATCCAGTATCTCGAAAATCAATTTAGACTAAATCAAGATAATGTTCTAGAAAAACAAATTGTAGAATATCAAAAAGAACTAATCTTGCTTCATCAGAATAACCTCTCTATAGTAGATCAAAGATTACTAGCTACTTATTCAGAATGGGCTCAAGTTCCGTCTAAAATTTTAGCCAGAATAATTAAAAATAATTTCGATAGACCTAAAATTTCATCTTTAATACACAAAAATATATTATATAATACAGATAAGGAAATTGTACATCTTTTTACTTTACTTTATACAAAGTTATATTCTAAATCATCCAATTCGTTGATTAATAATAATATAAATAGTTTTCTAAATTCTTTGAGTTTCCCTAAGTTAAATGAAAATCAAAAAAATTTACTTTCTGCTCCTCTTACTTTTCAAGAAATTTCAGATTCAATTGATAGACTGAAATCAGGTAAAGCTCCTGGTCCAGATGGGTTTACACCCGAATTTTTTTAAATCCTTTAAGTCGGTAATTGTTCCTTTTCTCTTCAAAGTATACAACTACATTAAAATTAAGGACATATCTGATCGTTACTGGAACAGATCAAAAACTATACTAATTCTGAAAAATAATAAAGAAAAAACAAACCCCATAAATTACAGACCCATTTCTTTAATCAATTTAGACATAAAGATTTTATCATCAATATTGGCCAACAGATTAAAACAGGTCTTACCTTCCATTATTTCTCAAGACCAAACAGGTTTTATGTCTCATAAACATGCATGGGACAACACCCTGACTCTGGAATCTATTATTCATCTCTCAAAAAATGATTCTAATCCAATGTATGCATTGATTCTTGATGCATCAAATGTGTTTGATAGAGTATGTTGGGATTTTCTTTTTCAGACTATGACATGTTTTGATTTCCCCATAACCTTTATAAATTCAATAAAAACATTATATAAGGATATGTATACTAGTCTTTATATAAATGGTTACATGTCTTCCCCTATAAAGATTACCAGAGGTACAAGGCAAGGTTGCCCCTTGTCCCCTTTTCTTTTTAATATATACTTGGAACCACTGTTGTTATATATTACTCAAAACACCTTTCATAATATTCCAAGAATCTTTAACACAAAAATTTTTTTTTCAGCATTTGCTGATGACTTAGTATTACATTTCCAAACTCCATTATCTGACCTAAATAAAATAACAAATTCTATTGAATGTTTCTCCCTTGCTTCAAATTATCTTATGAATCCTTCAAAAACCCATATTCTTCCTTTAAATCATAAGGTTCATAAATTATATTTGTTTTCTGATTCACAAATCCAGATTACTTTTGATGTGAAATATTTGGGAATTAACATAGAGCATAATAATCACTCCTCATTTCAAAACAACATGAGTAAAATATGGAGATCTATAATGTCTGATATGAATAGATGGGAGCAGCTAAATTTGTCACTTTTATCAAAAGCTGCAATAATTAAAATGAATATCCTTCCAAAATTTTTATATCAATTCAATTCTTCAGATCAGATAATTCCCAAGTCTTTTTTTGAGAAGGTAAATAAAGAATTAGCAAAATTTATGTGGTTTCCTAAATCGGTTAGGATCTCCTATTCTAGATTGTCAATTACTAAAGATAAGGGAGGTTTGGGTTTACCAAATTTTTACCTTTACTATCTCATTGTTTCAGCAAATAAGCTATTAACTATATCTAACTACACAAATAATAAAGATATTCAGTACCCATTATGGGTAAGGATGTGGTATCATTATATTCTATCTAAAAATATAAACCCAGAAGCCATCCCTTTTATTTATTTAAATATGAAGACCACTTGTAAAATTTCGACCCTTCTTAAACACAAGATTAAGGCTTTTCAGTATTTATTAAAAATCTGCAACCTTGATAAGTTTTTTCACCTATTTCAACCAATTCATCTAAATCCAAACATAATGTTAGATAACTCTCCATTTAACCTAACAAAGTATCCTCTTATCAAAAAATTAAAAGTTTGGGATATCTTAAAATATAAAGACCTGTCACTAGCAAATTTACGTAAGACTCTAAAAGTTAGTTGGAAATACACTACAGTTTTACGTCAAATAAGAGAAATAATTATGATAAAGTTTGATCTCATAAAACCTACAGAATTCGATCTTAATAATTTAAAAATAATAATTAAAACACTATCGTCATCAGTGAAAATGTTAACAAAATCTTATAAACTGATAAACAAATTAACACTAGACCATAATTGTCTTTTTTCAAATACCTGGTTGAATCATAATTCTCAAATAACTGAGAATCAAAAACTTTTAGCAATTAGAAATACCAGAGAATTTACTCCATTCAAGAAATTGATTTACACACAATTAATGATTAGCAATAATGCCAATCATACTCCATATAAATTAAATAAATTTAATGCCAGTAGATCCCCATCATGTACATGTTGTTCCTTTCCCCAAGCTGACCTCTTACATATCCTGTGGTATTGTCATTTTTCTCATAAACTTTGGACCTCTTTAAAGGTAAGATTGCAGAGAATGGGGTATCATAAGTCTACGCTGTCCTGGGAATTTGCTATACTTCATATACCGATAGTTTGTCTTTCCAAATTGGATACTCACGTACTTGTTTTTATTTGTTCGCTTATAAAACTTTATATTACACAAAATTGGCTTGATCGTACTAAATTAAGCTGGAATACTTTTCAAAAAATGGCTTTCTTATATATTGATGCTCAAAAAAACTTGATTAAGAGTCCAATAAAAATGATGTTAAATAACAGAGTACTGGAGAAGGTTTTGAGTATTATTAATAATTAATAACTTCTAGAGTTCTTTTTCTGGTCTTGATGATTAGCACTGTTATTTTGTTAATCTTTTTTTTTCCACATTATTGTATATAATGTCTTTTGGTGACCAATTGTATATATTGTATATATTGGGATTTGTTAGTTAATGTTCCCTTTTTTTTTAACTTCAACAAGAGTTGTATTTTGTTTTGGTTTTTTCAAATTGTTAATTTTTATACAACTCCTAAATGTATTGTTTATAAATCAATAAAAAGTTTTTTGAGGAAAAAAAGAATATAGATGAATTTATGTGGTGATGAGTCTGTTAACAGTATAGAATAGGTGTGGGTAAGGAAAGGTAGTAAAGCAATAAGTATAGCTTTAATTTTGTATGGTTGTAGAGAGGGTGCAAGCAGTAAAGAGAGATGAGGGGAACGCTGAGAGACATTATAGAGGAAGAGATGAGAGGTAAATATTAATCTGATTATAGTATATGAGAGAATATCACAGGGCTGAATGAAAGAGGACATTTTGCTCATGAATGACTTAAAGGTCCTACTGGGGAGGGTTCTGGGCATACCTCTCAACCTGGAAACATTAAAAATCTGGACAAGGCCCATGAAAAAATAGGTACAAATCTTTATGCTGATTAACATAAAATGTACATGCATAATTATGTGACCCTACCCACTCCGGTGGAATTGTGGGATACCAACTTTTAAATGCAAATTGAAGAATAGACAAAATATTGAACACAAAATATAACCAGAGCAATAGTGCTTTTGTTTCCATTAACATTTAAACTTGTATAAACATAGTATTAGGCATCACATTTTAGCAATGGCAATTACTCTTGCTTGTCACCCCCCCCCCCCATCAGCTCCTCTTCCCCGTACCACTAGGGTGACATTTCCACTCCTTAACATTAAAAGCTGAACAGGTTACTACCAAAAAAATCGTTATGCCAAAATCACTCCTTATACTCCTTTCATACTACTAGCTAAACAATGCAATTGTTTTATTCTGAATGCAAAGGCTACTGTTTATGTTTGGTTTCTGCAGTCCAACATCAATAATTTTCTTGCAAATTCAGTAACTGGTTTCGTTATCATGTAGAACAGAATTGCTGATATTGCCTTAAATAAATTGTCTTTTTTGCCAAAACTACTACATGTAAATTATTTTGGCACCTAAACTCACACAGTCTTAGTTATTTTTCTGTAAAAGCAATAATTTTTATTTTTTTAATCAGGCTAATGTACCAGCATTATGGTATGTAAATTGTCTTTATGCCAAGCTACCTTACATAAATCATTTTAACACCACACACGACAGCAGCTTGTTTCCTTGTAAAATAAATAGCACATGCCTAAAAGACCCTACATATTTATACTTGTACCACCATTTCATCTGAATAATAACTATCATGCCAACACACATTACATAAGTTATTTCCAACAAACTTTACCAGCTATTATGTAAAAATTTAGCATTGCTTGTAAATATTTTTTTAAATGCATAGCTACTGTATGTTGTTGTTTCTTTCGGCTTATCCTGGTTAGGGGTCGCCACAGCGGAACGCCGGTCCGCTAATGTTTGGTAGTGGATTTTTACATGCCGAGTTACCAGCCCTGACGCACAACCTTCAACGAAGGTATGCCCATTCATGCATGCCTCCACACAGAAGACGCTCTAGCTTAGAATCGAACACAACAACAACTTGCTGTGAGGCGACAACGCTACCGCAGCACTTCTACCGCGGGTTCACAGCTACTGTATGTATATTATTGATTTGCATTAGCACAGAGCCTGTGGTTATGTAAAAACATTCAGTATGGCTTTGTATAGCTTGCCTGTATAAACAATGTTCGGGTTGGTCGCAAAATACATACAATGAATTCATGTTGTTTTGAGTACTACCTAAGACTGCACCACCATTGTACATTTATCTCCCTCTCACTTCCTCTCCCTGTCTCCCTCTCAGATTACTTCTTTCTCCAAGAGCAAACAAAAGGGGAGAAATACAGCCAATGTTAACTTGTCAAATATATTTATAGTGAAGCAACCAGCCTTACAAAATTACAATAACCTGCAAAAAGAACATAATGTCAACAAAGAACCTGCCCATATCATCACCCACTATCTGTCCCATCTTCATGCATTTTGTTCTGAAATACAGTTCCCCTTCTCAGTTTCAGGCTGTAATATGATACTGTTAAAATTTATAATAAAATTAAACAGAAGCAGTCCTGCCATCAAGAAGAGTACATCCTGAAACAAAAAATATACTGCTTATTTGACCAGCAGCTAGCCTGCAGACAGAAAAGAAAGAATGTTTACTATCATTCATAATTATTGCAAGAAATACTCTGAAGCAGCACCGAATGGTGAATCCCCTTGTTGAACTCCTAAAGGAGCATGCGCAGTGATTCCACTACATGCAAGTGAGGAAAAAAAGTAATATTAGATCTTTAACCTGCAGCTACTGAAGGAAGTCGAGCAATTTTAGATGCATGATTTATATGTGCTGCATCATCAGGAAACACAAATGAACTGGAGATGGAGCATTATTTATCAGAGAAGCGGAACAGAATGTCAGCCAGTTTAGAATCAGCAGCAGCAATGTATGTTTAGTGTGAATTTTTATTTCCCCTAGCTACCCCAGTAAATCACCCACTGCATTTGAGTGTTCTTAAAAGGCCATGACTCACATCCTCAGGCTCTGAAAGAAGCTCTCCCTTAGTGTTAGCAAGTTAACAGAATAAAGAGTTTTCATTACCAATTATTTTCTGGAGAATAAGTAGTTTGAAAATCAGTGGTAAATTAGGCCAGCGAGTTTGTGTAATCAGTAATCTAAAGAAATAACAGAACACCTCCAACGGTCCTGCTACCTCAAAGGCAGTCATGAAAAAAATTGTAACTCCAAAGTCCGATGATTGCACATTTCCAACTTCCATATATGTAGACTGTAGTACCAGTACCAGCACCAGCTGTATAGTTATTGCAGGTTACTGTTACATAGCTTAAAAGTTTAAATCCTTTAAGTGCCAAGTGTCAGCCTCTGCTGCAAACAGTTATTAATTACTGCACTGCACCTTTCAAGCTAATAACATTTTTTTTGTATCAGACTTGAACAATAGCATTAGATATGTGGAGACCGCAGAGAGAGAAAGAAAGAAATATTTCCTTCATGTTGCATTTACCCTATACACTTTTTTTTTTACTTACTTGATGAGCCACCGAGCTGGAGAAAGTAATTTCTTCATACTGATCCTGCTGCTCCCTGCCTTTGAATGCCTGTGGAGACTTGGAGTGCTGTGCTGCTGCTGTATGGAGTGGATGAGATTGAGAACTCTGCATTAACAAATTAAAACAACAACCAGATCACCAGAGTCATCCTCTGGTCCACTCCATTTGCAGGTTGCTGTGTACTACTGCCTGGTGCCTGCTGCTAGTTTAAATTCAGTATATTGTTCACAAGTACCACATATAGTACAATCGTACATGGTAATTAATTACTACTGTAAAAAGACACACCCCTTGACCCTCACTCAGTTGAATTCCGACAGGCTGGCAGTCTGCTGATATCATCGCTCCCGCCTTGCACATGATGAAGTCAGCAGCATATTTAACCAAAACAAAAAACAAAAAAAATTTGAAAAAGAAAACAGGAAATTTGGGAATTAAAGGGGGCTACTCGGGAATTGTGGCACCCCATTATTTTGTCCTCAAAACCGGTAATTACCAAGGAATTTGGTACGGTTGAGAGGTATGGTTCTGGGTAGAAGTGAGTCTAGCGTAAAGAAGTAACGGTGGGAGAAAGGTCATTGGGATGGGAATGATGCTAATCTTTAGATGGAAATATGGAACTGGTGAATAAACAGGTGTGTTTCTATGACAGAAGCAAAGTTGTTTGGGGAGGTATAGGGAGTGGGTGCCATGAGTGATAAGTGTAAAAATAATTTGTCTTGCAGTGCAGTTACTAAATAAAATAGATTAAAATTCACAAATGAAAAACTAACCAACCTTATGTATAGTTAGTTGAACAAAATATTTTGGTGTTGAGCATTCTTAATGGACAAACAGTACTATCTTATGCATCAGTCATTAGTGCTGGTACAAAACATTGCTAGTAGTAACATTCAATCATAACACACAGGTCAAAAGGGAATTTTCTTAAATAGATAGATATGTGCTAGTCCATACATAGGATTTTAAGGTATGCCCCCCACATGATTTTAAGGTATGCTGATAAAGAATGTGACTCAAAATCAGATTCTGAAATTTCCCAAACCTCCACTGGCAGGGTAAGAAGCTACCCCTTATATTTAGGCTTCTGCTTAAGCCACAAGAAGGTGGTAGACATTTTATTAAAAATATATCTTGCAACATATCCATCACCAGAAGTTACTTGCATAAACATAAATTAGTCTCATACAACAAATGTAATGGACTATGTTTCAGACACAAATACCATTACCTCAGTAACCCAGTTTGGCTAGGATATTAAAAATAATCATATAGAAAAAAAAACTCTACCATTCTACCTTCTCTATTTAGTAAGATACCAGAAATTTAATACCTGCATACGTTGATCACAAATATACATCCATCTCCTAAGGGAAATACATAATCCCAATGTCCTTTCCATTAACATTGTTTTAAAAACAAATTTTGTCTATGTTCCCAGCATTTTTCCAACTACTGCTGGCAAACTACGTTTCTGAGTAAGATCTTCATAGAGTCCGTGTCAGGAAAATATTATACAAAAAATCAAACTTACTCCAAATCCCTTTCTAGTGCAGAGTTTTACTCCTACATTGCTGTCCTTCCCTAACCACCTATTATGAACAGAAATCAGTTGGCAGCATGTCAGCCATTGTGTGTCAGTGAGTTTAAACTCATCCCTCAAACCTTCAAAGGATAACATGTCCCATGTGTAGCATACCATACATCATTCTTATATACCCTATCCCATGGATGAATCCCATATGTCTCCCATATCTTCTTATCCCTACCAGATCAACCCTGCTCTCATCCCCCCAAATGCTGTCACCCACTACACTATTCCACCATATATCCCCTAAACATTCACCCCATCTTACAGTTCTTAACCCATTTAGTCAATCTAAATTGGGTGGTAAATCATCCCTTCCTCATCTCCAGAATTTCTGGCTTTATGAAGTTTTTTCTGTTTCAGTGACTGTATCCAGTGTATATCATGAAAGGCTAGAGTCAAGTGAGAAAGACCCCAACCACCAACAGCAATATCTCCCAGGAGTCGATCTTTAGAAATTCTTCCTGTTTGCCTCCCTAGAAAATATTCCACTAATTGTCTCTGTAACTTGAAGAGGATAGGGTGGCCATATGCAACTGGCAAGTGCAGCATTACTTGTAATTCACGTGGCATAAACCTTATTTTTACAGCACTAATTCTCCCTGCAGTAGTGCTAAATAATATACACATTTTCTTCAAAAAAACTTCAACTTTCTCTTCAAGAGTTGACATATTTAAAGTTATAATAGTTGCTAGGCTTGCTCCAAGTTGCAACCCCAAATAAGTAGCCATTAACATTTCTGCAAAAGCCTCTATTCCCCCTTAACTCACACCTCATACAATTCTCAACTTAATTTTATGAAAAATTGCATCCTAACCCAGATTCCATCCTGAATTCATCAAAAATAGCCAAAACTTGGGGAAGAGAATTATCCACATTCTCAGCCACCAAAATACAAGTATCAATGAATAAATTAAACACTGACCTACCAAGTGTTGATGGATGAACCTCCAATTCTGTCCTTACTCTGAGGGCAAGCTCCTCTATAAATAAGACACACACATCCAGAAATAGGGACCGCCCGTTTCATACCTCTGTAAATAAACCCATTCCCCAAAATTCCACTATTAACTAACACATCATATGTCGGGCATCTGAATAACACTATTATCCACTTAAGAAAAGCCTCACCCACCTGCCTTCAGCCTAGCAGTCCTATCACATAGCTCCAACTGGCCAAGTCAAATGGCTTATTGATATCAAATAAGAGAATCCCTGCTGAGTCCCCACTGTTTTGATAATGGAACAAAAACTCTTTCAATGCCCACCAATTAGCTAATGATTCTCTTCCCTTCCCAAACCCATTCTGACCACACTGAATTAGGGAAGGCAAAATGGGGTCCAACCTATTCCCTAACACTTCAGCCAGAATGCTGTTATCCATATCCTGCAAAGAAATAGGATGATAGTTTGCAGAGTCTGGCTCATCTATCCCTGACATAGGTAATACACGATTAATTTAGCCTGATACATCGATGGAGAAAAACTTCCCTGCATTTTCATCTTATCAAAGAGTAGCCAAAACAGGAGAGCCAATCTATCATTTCCCCATTTAAAAATTGTATAGGACAGCCATCTGGGTCAGGGTCTCAATTCTCCTATATCTAAAGCTTTAATTTCATTTTCTTTGTTTTGGGAGGAAATATTCCTATTCATCCTCTTTCTGTCCTGTTTGCTAAGTACTGTCAGTTTTGTTAACATAAAAGCCAAAGTTTCTATCTTGTTCTTGTCATAGGCTGCATACAGTTCCATAAATGAGGTAGACTTTCTCTTTAAACTTAACAGGAATGTGGATGTTAGTCTGACAGGAAAACTGTGTTGGGCATACATAACTAGTGGAGTACAAACCATTTAATGACCATCACTCTTTGCTAGATATATTTTGATATCTGGATAGATTTTCTATCTTCTTTGTGCTTTTGCTCACTGTTAAGGAGTTTTGTATATCACTGAAAGATTGACATCTAGAGTTGGGATCTGCAGGAAAATGGAATTTATCCATCATTTCTTGTGAGGCAACATATTTAATTCTAACAGTTTACCTCATAGCCTAAGACCCTATCAAACCAGGCCAGTTCACTAAAAAGTCTAACTCATGCTATTGGTCAGGCACATATAAAGACAGGTCAATCCTTGCCCTGAAAGATGCTGACATTTGTGCAGTCACTGAAACCTGGTTCAAAGCTGTGGAGAGCATCCCAACCTTACCAGGTTACTTGTCCTACCATACTTTCAGACCCCAAGCAGAAGGCTACAAAGCCAGAGGAGGTGGAGGTTCAATATTTATCAAAGACATATACACCTCCAGGTTGGTCAAATAGTATGATGCACAGAAGACACTCCAGGTGCAGTTAACTACTGATAAAACACCTATTTAAATCATAGCTAGCTAAAGACCCCCAACCATAACTCAGAAGGCCCACTCTACCTATCTGGACTTACTTGAATCCATCAAGATTCAACCCTCTACCCTGATCCTGGGTGACCTTAACTACTACTCAGAGTGGAAGACCTATTTTAGCTGAAACATGAATGCCCAGAGATTCCTCAACTTATTTAATGACAGTGCATTGGATCAGCTGGTTGACACCCCCACAAGAGGAGAAAATATCCTGGACCTAGTACTAACCAACATGAGTAGCTACTGTAGCACCCCTACATTGTCATCCTCCTTGGTAAGATCCGACCATAAACCAATCACTTTTGAAATCACCATCTCCCCTGATCCCCCCCCTTGCCAGGGTCGAACAAAAAAAGTTTTCCAAAGATGACTACAACATCCTGAGAGCAGGTATAAGCAACTTCACAGCCACCATCCCTTCAGCTGAATCAAGCACTAATGTCCAAGCCTACACCAAAAAACTATATGAGCACTTATATAGCTGCATGGACTCAGCATTACCTGACAGGACCAAATGATCTTCCTCAAGGAAGAGTAGACCTGTGTGGTGGACAGCAGCAATAAACAGATTCTATAATAAAAGGAAAAAAATTGCTGTCCAGTTCCAAGAAGAAGCAGGTGTCAAGTTGGAAGCAATCTTTCCTTTGCCTGAACAAGCAAATAAGGTCACTGATAAAATCCTCTAAGGCTAACGTCTAGTCCAAAGTGGCCACATCCACTAAGGGCAATCACAAGACCTTCTTCACATATGTCCACAATCAACTCCCAAATCTGCTTTGAACTGGTGGTCAAGAATACCACATACACAAATGCCATAGATATAGCCAACCTGCTGACAGACAAGTTCAGTGAAAACTTCACCCCCCTGTCCCCCATCAGTAAACAAGGACATCCCCAGCTCCTGCCCCCTCCCCTCATCACCAGGGAGCAGGTTATTAATGCCCTCTGAAAGGCAAAAAATACAGCCTCCATGGGACCAGACAACATCCCCGGCTGTGTCCTACATGAACTCAGGCAAGAGAGCTCAGCACCACTAGGCACCCCATTCAACCAAAGCCTGTGCACCGGCTTTGTCCCAGCAGAATGGAGGAAAGCCATTGTCATCCCTCTGTACAAAGGTGGAGCATCCACTCACCCAGGCAATTAGAGACCAATCATTATTTGTGTCAGAGTTATTTCATAACTATTTGGAAGAGGAAGGAGAGTGTTTTTGTATTTAATTAGAGACCAATCAGCCTAACTAGCCTGATCTGCAAGGCTATGGAACATATTATCATGGACCTTATAAACAAGGACATTGGCAACCTCCAAACGCTTAATCTCACATGCCTGTTAAACTTGGTTGCCTTCTTCGAAACAGTCACTAATGCCACGGATGAGAGCAAGACAGTGCATACCACCTACCTTGACTTAGCCAAAGCCTTTGACATTATTCCTCACTCGGGCATAATAGATAAACTCTCCCAGCTAGGCATCAACCCATATGTTACCAGATGGGTAGCTAACTGTCTCACTGCCAGAGCCCACTCAGTCAAAATAGGGGAAGCTACCTCTAGCAGTAGACCCATAACAAGCAGCGTGAAGTTAGCCACCTTTGTCTATAGGAGTCCAAAGATTTGGAGAAAATTTTCAAGGTAGTTACCTTTGCAGGGGTTTGTGGGTGAGATGTGGATTTCCATGGTGATTAGTTTATGGTCAGATCTGACCAGGGAGGGATTGACTATTGGTGTAGAGCAATGGTAACACCTTGGTGCTAAACCCCAACAGCCTCTGGCAGTGGTGGTTGCATGGGAACTAGATGTCAGATGACCAGATGTATGTGATATCATTCTGTACAATAATATTTTAATATTAGAGGAGACTGATGTCTCAGTAGTATTCTGTCTCAGATCTGATAACAAGGACCACTCACCCATCTTGCCTAGCTCTATTAATTTCACTCAATGAACAACAAACCTTCAGTACTCAACAGCTACCAAATAGATACAGAAATAGTGAAATTAAGTCCAAAAATATAAAGGCAGCACCAGCAGAAATGCAAACTTGGATATTTTCAAAGTACTCTCCAACACAGTTTCTTCAGCCAAGAGCGTAGTTTATTCACAAGCAAATAAAAAACGGTAAAACAGGTGAGCACTTTCACAAACTAACTGTTTTGCTTCATCAGACCATCATTGGTCATGATATATGTATAATATGGACAGGAACAAAAGAATTACTAGCAGAATTTACAAACTATTTATCAGCCACTACTGACTTCCTCAGATGTACATTTTATATAACTGAAGAGGAATTTAATTACTTGGACATTACAATTTTTAAAGATAGATGTTTAAAGAGATATCAATCTAAAATCTATTGGAAACCTACCTACTATAGCTCTTTTCTCCACTTTACTAGTGAACAACCCCTATCACAGAAAAGAAGTACAGTTAAAGGTCAATTAGTTAGGACAGCCCATATGACTTCATTACATGAAGACTTTATGAATGAATGTGAAAATATGAGAGCTATGTTCCTACAAAGGGGTATCCAAACAATTTTTTATCTGAAATGATTGTGGAAGTCACTACTGGATGGGGTAACAGATTCAGGCCAATTTTAGGGGTTGAGGTGCTTGACAGTATCATCCAAAACAAAGATAGGAACTTTCAAATACAACACAAAGATTACAACAATTATAGTACCGCCCTTTGTCTAGAATGTAACAGGGAGCGTTCCTGTATTAAGAGCATTGTGGTTAAACATTGGAAACTTTTACAGCTCCCTGGTACCCTAGACATCTTTGAAAACACCCTAAAATTCACCCATTGGAAGGGGATGTGTTTAAAGATTGTGCATGAATCAAATAAAGTACAACAAAAAATTAGTAAAAAAATGGGTACATATAAATGTGGGAATAGTAGGCAATGTCCTTGTACATATAAATGTGGGAATAGTAGGCAATGTCCTTATATTAGTAACATGGATACTATTGTTCTGCCTAGTCTCAGAAAGGAAATTAAACAATAGTGTTATTACAACTGCAATTCTGTTGGCATTGTGTATATCTGTACTTGCCATTGTGGTGCTTTTTCACAGGGAAAATGGAAAGGGCATTGAAGAAATATACATCTAAACACATATACAATGTTAAAAACAGAAACCAAAATAGCGGCGAACTGGTGAAAAAACTAAAACTAAAACCAATAAAATCACCAGCAGGACGTATAGATCACAAATTTATTAATAAGTTAAGCGCTTTCATCAAGTAACATTGACTTCATCAGAACAATTAGAAAGGCAGTCAAATGATTTAAATACCTCCCAATTGCACAGGATAGGCTGAATTCACACCAATCAATGAAATCAGTGTTGAATAAATTATTACCATAAAATATACAATTAAAACTGAATAAAACAGTGCTGATAGTAAACACTTTTAAAAAAAATTAAACCCTTTCTGCTTTTTCTTTTAAAGCAGGTAGAATAGATATAAAATCATTCAGTCCAAGACACAGGTTTGCTGCTAAACGGAGCTGCCACATCAATTCCCTCTTGTTTAAAGTGTTTTTCCAATTGCCATCCCTAGGATTTATATCTATCATGTCCAGGATGACAAACTTGAACCAAGAAAAATTAGCACATGATTCAGTATGCCTAAATAGAGCATTAGTTTCATTGGAATTCTTAATATCATATGAATGCTCATATATCCTGGACTTGAGAGCCCTCTCAGTTTTCCCATCATAGATCCCCGGGCAGGAATTACACTTAGCCTAATACACTATTTTACTAGTATGACAATTACCTTTTTTAAAAAACACTGTGTCCTGATTAAAATTGTCCAGTTTTAAACTAACAACTGACAATATAAATTTACACTCTGTACAACAACCACAAGCTTTGGTGAATTCATTTGATTTCAAACCACTGTTGTTCATATTACCCTCTAAGGTGAACTTTAAATTGTGACCTACTTTAGTACAAAAAATAGGTTTTTCACCCACTGCTTGCAAAATACTATGGTCATCCCTGAAAATATTCCACTTCTTATGAAGAATGTTCCTTATTTCATTATAATGAGAACAATATTGTACAACACAGGCCTGAATAAAATTGTTATTAAAACATTCTACTTTTTCAATATTTTTTGTTATTTCAGAAGGTCCTTTACCTAACAAGGGCTTATATTTCAAACCCCACTCACTGAAAATATCTTGTAAAATATTGTCAACAAATTCCAAAGGGTACCCTCTCTCCAAAAACATGCTCTTAAGGCCATTTAATTCCTGAATGACATCCTCAAAATGGGAAGTCATCCTAGAAATTCTAATAGCCTGTCCCTTAACAATACTTTTTTTTCTGGTAGAGTGGGTGATGACTTTGGAAATGAAGGTAGGAATTACAAAAAGTTTTCTTCCTATATACCTTAGATCTGAAGAAACCTAGGTCCTGAATAACAGTAGTATCCCAGTAGTGGATCTTCTTCTCATTGTACTCATAAGTAAATTTTAAATAATGAGTAGTGCTGCTGAGATATTCAATAAAAACAGCAATATTTTCTTTGGTACTCTTCCATAAAATAAAAATATTGTCCAGGTACCTGCTGTAAAATAGAATATCCGAGTAGAACCTACCCTCAAAAACAAATTCCTTCTCCCACCATAATAAAACAATATTTGCATAACTGGGGGCACAAGCTGCCCCCATATCAACTCCCTTTATTTGTTGGAAGTATTGTCCTTCAAAAAAATATATAATTATCTAGTATCAAGGCCATAATCTCACAAACAAGCTGCACATGCTCTGGTGATAATCTGGAGTAGTCAAACAACATTTTTTTCAAAATAATCTAAACCTTCCTCCCTAGGAATGCAAGAAAATAAATCTTGTACATCTATCATCAGAAAAAACAAATCAGAATTCCATGAGTCAGGCTTAATCTGCCCCAAGAAATCCCAAGAATCCTTGACAAGATATGGCATGCCCTCAACCACATGTTTAACCATCTGGTCCACAAAAACAGCCAAATTATGTATGTTAGATCCCCCTGATGCCACAATAGGCCTAAAGGGGGGTGACAAAACATCTTTATGGATCTTGGGGATGCCAAAAATACTGGGCACTTTGGGAAAAGTGTTTAATAAAAAAGAATAAGTTTCTTGACTAATCCTTTGTTCCAACAAGTATTCTTCCAAAAAAAACATCAATTTGCTGATAAGAAATGTTACTCTGGTTTTTGGATACCTGTAAATAACTTTCTTCCTGAAACAAAATAACTTGAATAAGGTTTTTATAGTCTTCACTATCAAAAATCACAAACCCCCCTCCATTATCTGGGGTCATTATACGAATGCTTTTGTCATACTTCAGGGAATTAAGTAATTCCTTCTCTTTGGAATTTAAATTATAAAATAATTTCTTATTAGCCCAAAGTTGGTAAAGATCTTGTTTTACCACATTCTCAAAACTAGCCACCAAAGGATGCAAGGGGGGAATAAATACACAATTTTTTCTTAAGGTCGTGGTTCTCTTCCCAACTTTATCTGTATTTTTACCAGAAAACAACAGCCGAAAATTAACTTTCCTTGTGTACATGTGAATATGCTATATATTCTGCTATATCAGGTACTCTAGCAGGAACAAACTTGAACACTTTAGAAAAAAGTGAAAAATATTCTTCAGAGATGACCCTGTCAGTATAATTATAAATGTTAAATCCTTTAGAGGTAAAAATAATGTTAGAATGGGGAGAAATTCCATCTAATACCTGCCCCTGCCTCTCCCCTTGTAGTAAAGACCTCTGCGGGCAGTGTAGTCGGAGTTGTAATAATGTTGGGCTCCCTGTTGTCTGTTTGCTATTCTTTCCGAGCATCTTAGAGTGGGAAAATCCTCCTTTGCATGGAATTCATCATTAAATGGTTGCTCAAAAAGGGTCCCATTCTCAGGGACTTCCGAGTAAATTTCCCCTTCTTGGTAATTGTACCTACCCAATCCAAATTCCTGACTGTCTATCAATAAAAAGTCTGTCTGTAGGGTATACTGTTTTAGATATATACTGCTGAACATTTCTATTGAGCTTCCTTTTCTTTTTCTGAAACTGTATGTTACACTTTTTATCAACCCTATCAAGAACCTTAAAATACAACTCCTCATACTGAGGAAATAATAAATCTTCCAAAATATCCCTGTTTAGTATTTCAACCTCTTTTTGTATTTTAACCTTCATTTGTTCTTGAAATAACACCTTATTAAGTAGCTCAATACCCCATTTATCAAACAGACTTATAAAATCTTTTACCATATCAGTGTCATAGTACAGTCCAAAGGGACATTTAAAAACATGTAGTCCTTGAGGAACCACCTTCAATCTAATACATTCATTAAAATAAAACATTTCCATTTGCAAAGTTTTGAGTTTGTACATTTTTTTCTCAAACCCAGAAATCATGTCTCTTATAGAGGAATAATTCTTATTTTGTTTCCTCTTAATCTCACAATTACTTTCACCACAATTATTATGTTCCGTAAAGTTAAACTTTTTGTTAAAAAAAAATTGAATTTAGAACTAGCCTCTCCTGAGGCCTTAGGTGAACTGGAGGCACCAGTAAAACAACCAGCCTGTTTATTAGAAGCCGTACCATCGGCTTCAAACCTCCCTTTAGAAACAGAATGACAAACAGTGCCTGGCTTGTTGTTCACAGTCTTTGGCTGTAAATCCGGTGCACTCGCCTGTATAACCTCCACATCTTTGCCGAAATACACCACTCCATTTTTGTTAGGATGCTCCGGACAAGCGTTAGAACCAGAAAACTGATTTTTGTCTGGTAAAGAAACCACACGATGCTCAATGGTGGAAGCAGCTTGTTCCGAATGAACAACAGCTTCAGTAATGATGTCATTACGTCTCCGAGTTTGATGTTCGTTGGTTACATCCACAGTAACCACATGACTGCCAGAAACATTATCAGGACTCTCAGAGCTTCCCTTCACATCAGGGCCAAGCTCTAAAGATATACAATGTTACATATGGCATAGAAATTAACTCTTTGATGAAACACAGAACATAATTTAGAAATAGCAGTTTCAAAATCTCAGTATTAGAACAAGTACAGAAGAATCCTAGAGGTGGACAGTGGGAGGACCTACTTTAATACCACAAACTGTATTGGCTGTTGTCTTTACAAGCCAACAGGAGTCCTGGCATAAATTATGTCCTTTTCATAGTCCCTGTTTTAAAATTAAGGTCTGCAAAACAATAATTGTGACCCATTTAATGTGATTGTTCACTGCAATTAAACGCATTTCTGAATTTGACATGAGTTTGCAAAAAATATATATTATTTGAGCATGATTTTTAAGGTTTACAATCTTGTTTTATGTGACAATTTTAAGGAAACATTTATTTTATTACAGATTTGGTTATGAGATTTTTAACGTGTGTGGTTCTTTAACATTTAGCATTTTGACAATTATTAACTTAATTGAATTTCTTTTTTATTGGCCAATTTTAATTAGTGATTGTGTATAACCTTAGAAAAACATCAGTTTAATTCAGTTCTGATGAAGTTCAATTGAATGAAAGTGCTCAACTTTTCACTGTTCAATAAAGAAGTGGTTCCTATTTCCTTTTGCCCAGTGCTGTGGCGAATTTCATGGTGTCATAGGAGGCAGTGACCTGTTTTTACTAGTTTTCAAGTTTATTCTGACTTAGCCACACTTGCTTTTCATTTTTCATAGTTACCCTTTTAACAGCCTTATGGTAACTGACTGGTAGCAGTGAATATACCTTATAGTATGGGCAAAGTTGCTAGACCGGGTAATCTATGCCAACCTTTCCCAGGTGTGTGTGTGTGTGTGTGTGTGTGTGTGTGTGTGTGTGTGTGTGTGTGTGTGTGTGTGTGTATGTGTGTGTGTGTGTGTGTGTGTGTGTGAAAATGAAATCTCAGAGTTTGTGTGTTAGAGACTTGGAACAGGGACCTGAAGCAATGGTTTCACAGAGAGGATGCCGGAGGACTTGGCTTGGGCAGTCGGCTGAGGACCTGGCCCTACAGCTGTGCCAGTGGGGCGGGTTTTACTGGGGACCTGGAGGGAGATAGAGACACTCAAACCCTGGGCTTAGTGTGTGCCCTGTGTGCTCTTAAGGGAAATTGTGCTTGATGCAAAGAGGTCTGCATCTGAAAATACTGAGTGTATCCATGTATATTCCAAGTGAATGTCTTTCTCCAGTGCCAGTGGTGAGGACTGAGTCTCCTTGGTTACTGGCCCAGAGGGGAGACCTAACAGAAGACTTCTGAACTACTGCAAAGACATGATGATCAAATAATAAGGAATTATCAGCAAGAGTGCCTAGATCCCTTAAAACTGTGCCTGACTGGAGGGTGTGTCATCTATATAGTATGTGAAAAATTCTGATTTCCAATATGATCTAAGCTACATGTTTCACACTTAATTTGCACCCATTGTTTTTGCAACAGTTATCATGGATGAATCCATGATGGAGTAATTGTGAGACAGTAGAATACTAAAAAAACAACATCCAGTTTGCAGTGGTCTGCAAACTTTGATAAACATAACCCAGAAGTGCTGGCTTGAACATCTGAGAAATTGATGCCATATAGAAGAAAGTGCATCACACTGATCACTGTAGTATGCCAATGGTCACATTTTTGCTTTCAGAAGTCACAGCTGTGACTCTAACCACATGACTTCTGTTAGACAACCAGTTAGCTATCCATCACACAATATAAGGATTTAGATTCAGATTTATAACACTGATTATAGGGTGAACAAAACTGGTTTGATCTAGATGTATTAGGTAAGGGGAAGGATTGCCAGTCTATTAGATACTAATGCTGTAAAGATTCCATAATTGTGGTTTAAAATTGAAATACATTGATAGGAACTGACCATAAGAGAATCCTTCCCTGGTTTTGGTAAGACCAGCAATGCAGATGCCTTCAAGGAGGACAAATGTAGCAGTCTTGTCATAAGCTTGCTGCAGTTTGTGATGATGAGACAGTGAAAGCTAGCTGAATATATGCACAGAATATGGAGAAGAATAGGAGACGACACACTGATGCAGTACAGAGTTAAGAACCTGCGATATGAATTACCCTTTGCCTATAAAAGTATTCATAGGTTCATAGGTTCATAGGTTAGTACTAGGCTAACTGCTCTTGCGAGCCATTTTAAGCCTAGCCAGTTATCTCCTGTGAGATTCAAACCCTGTATCTTGTGTTTGTAAGGCAAACACCTTAACCATTAGGCCACCCTCCCAACCTAAGTTTCTGATTTGTGTATGTTAGTACAGAATGTATATGTTTATCAGACCTGGGCTGATTTTCAATAGGCTTTCAAATAGTTTGATGAAACTAATTACCATGATCAAGGAAGGTCCTTCCTTATGCAGGGGAATTACTATAGCTGTTCTCCATTCTGTTGGTATAAAAGTTGTATGGAGGCTAAGACTGAAAAGTGTTGTTAGTGGTTTGGCTAAATCTTGCTTCACAATTAATGAATCAGCCTTGTTTCCTTTCAGTTGTATGTGCAAACTCTTACTGGCAGCAGGCAGAGTGGTGCGTATGACATGCTGAGTAATAAGTATGAGATTATTACGAAAGATGTGTTGGAGAAGCACATCATGTATGTATTTCTCAATAATTTCTGAGAAGGGACAGAAAACCAGAAGAATGACTACTGATGATAACCGTGATTATCCCCATTTTTTGTAGAGATATCTTAGAGACGTTTTCCAGATTGCATACACTCTTTTCTTAAACTGAATGGTTAACTAATATTTACAATTGATAGGCTATGGATACAGTTGTAACTTTGAAGAATTGTGTGTCTAACTTTTTGATGGGGGCTAATCCAGACTTCATTTTTTAGAAAAGTTTAAGGATCATTGGGAAAGGGGGCACAGGCAGAATTCAACAGTTAATATTGAATATTTTGGATTTTTTGTGTGAATTTCTATTGTTACTCCAGAAATAGTTTACTGTACTAGACTTAAACCAGGTGCTAGTCTCAAGAAATTGATGCAGGGCAAAAGGTAATTTCACTCGTGTATAAAAGCTACATTTTAGGCTGGGACCGAGAAATCATTTAGTATGATGCCCCTCTGTCCACTTCACTCACCTGTGTTAACCCAAATCCTACCCATATCCCTGCACCTAACCCCAACCATAAACATTAAGGTACTAAACACCCTCTAGTAATGGTCAAATTACGTCTGCTCCTTTTTTCTGAAATGCCTACCTTTACTCATTTGTGCTCATGCTAACCAAACCATTATCCCTGCCACTAACCTAAAACCTAGACATTAGCATACTAAACACCCCTTCCATAACAGTACTGCCATATTCAGATAAAATGTGTCTGATACTTAGATTTTATTTACTTTAATCAATCAGAAAAGGAAACTTAATTTTTCGGTTGGTTTATATGTTTGATGAAATAGATTTTTTGATTGAAACTAAGTTCGATTTTTTTTTTTAGACTAAAATGTGCATTGTTGGTTTGTGCATACAGTTATTAATGAGGGAGTAGCTGCATAATGCTTAAGGTCTTCACCTCAAAAACAAAAGGTATAGGGGTTGATTCTGACCTCTGGTCACTGTTGGGGGGGGGGGTTGGCATAACGGTTAAGGTGCTAAGCTCACAGACACAAAGTGCATGGTCTGAGTCTCATCTTTGAAAGGGAAAATTGGCTAGACATAAAATGGCCTGGAAAGGCATCTAGCATTATATATTTATCAGCAGCAGGGCTAGCCACTTGGTGGTGTGAACACTTGCTCTAGATCATCATCAGAAAAATGGGAAAAACTGAGTTGTGAATGAATGGATATTTATATATGAATATATAATCGTATAGGAAACTGAAAAGAGTGCCCAGACACCCGGTAGATTGACACCATTTATTCAATACCGACAGGTAGCCAACATATGTATGAGATCAATAATGCCTAAGAAGGGGAATATTTCCTTTCCACTGGGATTGTGAGATCTCAGAGTTAGTATATATAACTGCCATTGTTTCAGCCCACTCCTTGCACAGAATATGTCAGTTTTGGTGGCTTGTATTTTATGAAGTCAATCTACAGTGTATCTCAGCACTTGACATTCTGTGCGGTGTCCTACACCCATATATATGGTGTGTGTGTGTGTGTGTGTGTGTGTATATATATGGTTCCCTATCAGAAGCCTGAAACACTATAAGCCTGAAAATCAAAATCCTGAAAACTATAGACTGAAAGTTCAAAATCCTGAAAGACCAAAATCCTGAAACTCAAAATCCTGAAAACACAAATAATGCTAATATGTCACTATAAAGACACTAATATCTACCAACTGACCCTGACCCTAACCCTAAGGTTCGTCACTATCGCACACTCACCTGACCCGCGCCCTAACCCTAACTCACTTAAACCGCCCCTAACCCCAATATTTGTCACTATTGCATGCATGCCTAACCTGCGCCTAACCTAACTCACTTAAACCGCCCTAACCCTAACAAAAAACCAACGCACACTTACCTGAACCCAACGCATGACCCAACACCACAGGGCTAACAATAGCAAAGCCACAATGACGTCAGTATGTCCATTTTGTGTTTTCAGGATTTTGAGTTTCAGGATTTTGGTCTTTCAGGATTTTGAACTTTCAGTCTATAGTTTTCAGGATTTTGATTTTCAGGCTTATAGTGTTTCAGGCTTCTGATAGGGAACCATATATATATATATATATATATATATGTATATATATATATATATATATATATATATATATATATATATATATATGGGTCTACTTGAGATTATCAAAATATCAGTAGACTGACACAAAAAACAGTGAGTCAAAAAAGCTTGACGTGTCAGATGACCGACATGTCAGAATGCCGACTTCCAAATGGTCGACAGTCCAACTTGAGTGGAACAGGAAATCTGCTCTTGTGGACATTTTAGTGTGATCTCGGAGTTGGTATATTTAAGTTACATGGGGTATGGGGGGGCAAAGCCCCCATGCAAGAACGTTAAATGTGAAGGTAAGTGTTTTAGATTTTTTATTTGTAGTGTATATTTTGTTTTAATGGTAAGGTTTTAGTTTAGTGTAGATGGCGGGCAGGGTGTGAGTGACGAGAACTAGGTAGTTTTATGTTGACTGTTGTGTATTTTCTTTTGTATGCTGTTTGGTGTATGTTTTACAGAGGTGTGTTGGGGTTTTGAAGCGTCGGCGTTGTGTGTTGGGTATGCGCAGTTTCAGTGTTGTGAAATGTCTGTGTTATCGTCTTGCTGTTTTGCGCATCAGTTATGTGGGATGTCGGGTAAGTGAAGTAGACCCATCTTCTTTTAAAGCTTGAAGTTTTAAAACTGCAACCCCAACAACTCCTGCTAATTAAATATACCAACTCCGAGATCGCACTACAGTGAGGAAAACAGTACATTTACTGTTCTGCAGTGTACAGTGATCTCCATTTAAGCAATTCAAAGTTCAAAACGTAGATATTATGGTCTTGACCATAAGAAATTTGAAGTTCTGAAACTTTGAGCTTTAAAAGTAGGCATATATATATATATATATATATATATATATATATATATATATATGTGTGTGTGTGTGTGTGTGTGTCTATAGGCAGATAGATATGGTTTGCCATCAAAATTTCAAAGGCTCATTTTTGAAAAGTATGTGGCCGAAAGTACAGTTTCAAAATTATACAATGGTGAACTGGAATAATACGAAATCATAATAACATAAGTAAAGCTTGATTTGTTATTATGAGTTCAGCACTGTGAATGGAGATTGCGGTACAGACAGGATAGAGAAATTTACCATTTTCCTAACTGTAATGTGATCTTGGAGTTGGGATATATAACTTGCAGGGGGTGGGGGGGGGTGCAGGAGGGCTTGCCCCCCCCCCTGCTAAAATGTAAAAGGACATACAGACTTTTGAACGTGGAAGTTTGGTATGTTGAATGCCGTTTGTCATGTTTCTGACATTCGACATTTAGGCTAAATGTTGTTTTTATTTTTGGAATTTAATTTTGTTCTTTTCTTTTGATTCTTTTGATCACAAATTATTTTGCCTTCAAAATTTTGATGATAAACATATATATCCTGTGCATATCTAAACAATCCTACCTTGGTTTGTGATTTACTGTGGTGTTGACTGGTAAGAGAAGTTTTGTTTGAATTTATATTTTATTTATTATCACTGTCTGTAGGTAGGAAGGGATAGCTTGTTAACAAGATTTACTTTGATTCATATTGTGTTGTTTTGCCTTTAATTTCACTGTTGGATGTTAGAAAGGGAGAGGTTTTAGACTGGCAAACTCTAGCCAGCCCAAGGGGCTTAGACAGCTATAAATTCACACAGACTGCAGAGATGAAAATCCTGAGCATATCTAAACAATCATACCTTGGTTTGTGATTTACTTTGGCGCTGACTGGTAAGGCAAGTTTTATTTTAGTTTATATTTTATTTGTTATCACTGTTTTTCACTTTTGTAGGTAGGAAGACATAGCTTGTAACAAGATTTACTTTGATTCATATTTTGTTGTTTCAACCATGTGTTTTATAAAGGAATTACTGCTTTTGTCAGGCTTGCAGAACCTGTACAGTCAGAACAACTTTACTCTACTTACTTTAGTATTTAGTCGTATATTGCTTGTGTGGCTTTTTGTCAGAAGTTGATTTAAGTTCTCTTTGAATTCTGTGGTTACTGATTTTGGTTATTCTTTTCTTTTACAATATTCTATTCGTTTGAAGCTGAATATGGATTCCTTAAATTAATATGCAATTAATGATTTGTTAATGCACAAATATCTTGTACAGTGTAATAAATGCTATGCATATTTAAAGGTAACAGCTGATTACACTGGTGATCTGTGTTCCTCATGTCAAAAGACTTACTGATGATAATTGGACTTGTGCAATTGGCATGGCCTGGAGAACTGTTGTTTCATATATTAATAATTGATCTGGTGAGATAAATAATGTTAGGCATAGAACAAATAGAACACATTTAGGAAATAAGGTATATATTCTCTGCAAAGATCATCAACCCCCATGAAACAAGATGATGCCCCTGACAACTTTGGAATTCTAGTTGCAAGTATCCAGCAATCTGAGGATCCGGTTTGTTTAGAAGGAAATAAAAAAAAAGAATGAAAGGAAGAAGTTCACAACAAATAACAAGGAAGAAAAAGACAGATTAATGACTGTAAAGGAAAGAAAATATGTAGTAAAAAGTACAGTGCTTTGTTATGTAACACACAGCTTACAGGGAATGACTGAAAGAAAACCTTCAGTCTACAGAAAAAGGCGTCCATTTTCCAAAAGAGAAGGTAGAACAAAGAGGCAAGGGGCAGGTGAAAAGGAAGAAATCAAAACTGAATGCGGAAGGATTGGAGAACATTACTGTAAGAAAAAAGAAGAGAAAGACAGATATTGACTACATGGCTCAAGCTGTGGATTTACAATGCCAGCTGGATGAGACTTTAATATGCAATGAAAACAGTGGGATTAATAAGACTAAAGGTGATCAAGATCTATCCTTGGTAACAACTGACAGAGCAGATATTACTGTATTCGAAGCTGAAGATTCTTCAGAGCTGGTCAACAAAGATATTCTTGTAACTCGAGATTCAGTTATAGAGGAACTGATACTTATATTTGCAGAGATGATAATGAACATCAAATAGTGTTATGTTTGCCAGGAGCAAAGTATGGATTTGTTTTTATTCTTGTCGGTATAAATGCTTCCGCAAGGATTCTCTGACTGTTAGTAGGAAACTGACTCTTAGTATAGCTTGTACTGGTGTTAGGATGCCTTTTTCACAAATCACCTTTAGAAAGGATAGTCAAGGCACCGTGAATGAAATGATTTTTTGGGCAAATACCCAACACAGAAAAAAAGTCCTGTTTTAAAAAAATAGAAATATGTACAGCATCTAAGCCTGGCTTTGGGCACACGTGTTCAGACAGGATGGTGTGCATCTGTCAAGATCAGGGAAGAGAATTTTTGCAGCAGATATTCTGCAATAATTAACAAACACTATGGAGGATTTTTGCCAGGTCGTAAATTTAACACTTCACAGATAGCAACATTTGATGCATCTCTGATGGTTAACAGTAGTAGCATTAATAATAAAGGTTTTTTTGGGGGAAAGTTTTTTACATTTCCACAAGATTGATGATGTTATTGTTTGTGAAACACAGTTAAAAAACAATGAATGGAAACCAGTTCTGTCAGGGTATACATGTTTTTCTGTAACAGGCATTCTAACAAAAATTTAGGTGGAGGTGTTATGATAGGGATTAAAGATAGTTATGAGACCTGTGATTATTAAATGTTCAATGATAACACCAAAACCACAGACTATGTAACTGTGACAATAACGACAACCCTGGAACATATAACAATTGTTGGAATATATAGACCACCTAAGTCAAGTGCAGATGACCTAGAAGAATTCATACATTTCTTGCATGAAACATAAAAGAGAAGAATAATGTTAGCTGGGGACTTAAATTTACTAGAAACAAACTGGAAGAATATTTATTCAACAACGTTAGTAAGGAAAAAATGTTCCAAACACTAAAACCAAGGAGAAGCCAAAATCCATTAAAAATCCAAGTAAGAATCCAAATGAAGTTCCACAGAAACCTTTATTGCATAAGTAAGCGCTTTCGCAACCTCTCCTGGTTTTTTCCACAGACCAAAATAAACATGCTTAAAAACTATCCCCTTTTTATAATACACATCATACAAGACCCACCAATCCCTGTGGAGAATACAAGACTCTAATGCTTTCCAGATTCAAAGAGACAGACACTCTTTTAAATCAGATAAAAACATATATGTAGAAAATGCATATAAAAATACATGTAAAAAATACATATAAAAAACACATAAAAAGTGTGTATAAAAAGTATATAAAAATGTGTGTAAAAAGCCTAAAAGCACTGTAAAGCATGCTTGCATGTCCTGTTTAAAACATAACCCTAGTTCCAGAGCACAGCAGATTGCTTCATACTATTTTGTTCCTAAGTTTCCTGTTCTTCAGAATAGGTTTAAGGGATATATAATCATTCAGCCCTGGTGATTTATGTGCAGCCAGTGTCAAAATCCATCTAAGCTCTTTCTGTTCAGTTCTATTACTTAAATCCTCGCATCTCATACTTTCTACTAAATTCTCTCTAATGGAGAAATTAAAATAATGGTTCTCCCCCTGCTGCAACATATGCTTGGCTATTGCGCTATGTTCCTGCCCTCTCCTAAAACAGTAGAAGTGATCACGTATCTGTTCTCTGAGACGTCTGTTGATTTTCCTAACATAGAAGGCGTCACAGCATACACAGTGGGTTAAATATATCACATCCTTAGTTTGACAGTCCCCCATGGCACTAAATTTATATGATTTCCATGTTATGGGGTGTACAAATAATCTATTAGTTTCAATGTACTGACAGAATGCACACTTGTTGCATCTCACTGTCCCATAGGTCACCAGAGGGGGATGTTCCATCCTTTCTTTATAGCAAAGCATTTCTCTGAGTGAGTTACTGTTTTTATATGTAAACTTCGGCCTGTCACCTACTATCTTACTGACCTGATCATCTGTACCTAGAATATGCCAATTTCTATACAGTATATTCTAAATCAGATGTGTATCTGTCGAATGTGTCATGTTATAGCTCATAACGTGTGTGCCACCTATCCTTTTCTCAGAGGTCAAATTATCTCTAGCCGGACTGGAGAAGTATGGTTTCCCTATATTGTCTCTCTGACTTTTGGCTGTTTGACAAGCCTCCTCTATCTCCTCTTTGGGGTAACCTCTCACTGCAAACTCATCCCTTAAGGTTGCCAAACTGATCTCAAAATACTGGTTCCTGGCATGTAACCTAGACATGCGCACAGCCTGATTCTTAACAACATTCATTTGTAGACCCCATAACATGGAAATCATATAAATTTAGTGCCACGCGGTGGTGGTGCTGCGGTAGCATTGTCGCCTCACAGTAAGACGCTGTCCGGTTTGATTCTCAGTTAGAGCATCTGCTGCGTGAAGACATGCGTGAATGGGCGTACCTTCATTGAAGGTTATGTGTCAGGGCTGGTAATTCGGCACGTAAAAATCAACTACCAATCATTAGCGGACCGGAGTTCCGCTGTGGCGACCCCTAACCGGGAAAAGCTGAAAGACACAAACAAACAAATATATATATATTTAATACAGCACACAGTGATTGAAGATGTAAACTCATTTAAGGACCTGGGTATATGGGAAGCTCCAACTATGAGTTTTTCTAATCATGCCAACCAATTGGGTAATTATAGTTATAGAACTATAGGTTGTATAAAAAGATTTCTAAAATCTAGGAAATCAAAAATGATGAAGTCATTGTTTGTTAGTTACATTAGATCCAAACATGAGTAGGGAATAACAATATGGAAATCCTATAAGAAAACAAGCATGAGTAAACTGGAAAGAATACAGCAGAAATATACCAATGGCATCCATGGATGTGAACATTATTTGTCATTGTTTGTTAGTTACATTAGATCCAAACATGAGTAGGGAATAACAATATGGAAATCCTATAAGAAAACAAGCATGAGTAAACTGGAAAGAATACAGCAGAAATATACCAATGGCATCCATGGATGTAAACATTTAAGTCATTATGAAAGACTAAAATATCTGAACTTGTACAGTGTCTATTACAGATATCTAAGAAGAAATTGTGAAAATAGGTGAAGGCTGCCAACCTAGCCAGATAGAATTTTTATAGATAATTCTGTCATTTGTAAATATTAATGTAAGCCACAGGCGTGTTCCCTTAAATGTGAAAAGACTGCATTGGATATTGAACTGCAAAAATGTAACAGTGCACTCTGCTGTAAGAAAGCTAAGTCAAGCATTTTATGACTGGCTTTGATGTCAAAATTTGGAGCAGATATGTCTAGAGGGAGCCATCCTGCCTATTGTTTTAAGACCAGAGTTAATGGCTAGAATTTGCATGTATAAATGTCCTTTATTGCTCTGGTTTCTGACCAGGTGTAAAAAATTAAATGTAGTTTCTGTTAGCCTGGGAACACCAGAGAAGTGTGAAGAATGATGTCACATGAAGCAGCTCTGTGTTATCAATTTAAAGACAGAGAATCAGAGAGCTCTGAGAATTTTGTCTTGAGAACATCCAACATCACCAGCACTGCTTTGCTCTATATATAAGTTATTTACAACTGTGTTTTCTCTTGGATATAGCTAGGAAATATGAAGAATAGACTAGTTTGTTTTTTGTGATGTCAGAACTTTTCTACCATATTATTTTAATTATTTATCTGTGATCTCTGAACTCTTGACTAGCGTTGTGAAGTAAGAAGTATTGTCTTGCATTTTTATTTATTATTCAATATTTTAAAACCTTTCAACTGTGGCTGCTTTATGTAGAGTTAATTTAAGCTCTAGAGTACATTGCATGTATATAGTGATACTGTAACCAAGTCACTCTAATAAGCCTTGACTGTTCAGTCACACTTACCATTTGGATAATAATATTGCACAGTAATAATTGGACACCCTTTCAGAAGGGCCTTTGAGTAGCTGATATTAGTGGGTGGTGGCAGCTGTTACTACCTTTTAGACTGGGCAGGAAAAGGGGCACAGCTAGAGAACATGTGCCAGCCTACCCCAGGACTGTCTGTGTGGTTGTATATAACTCTTATCTCAAAGTGTGTGTGTGTGTGTGTGTGTGTGTGTGTGTGTGTGTGTGTGTGTGTGTGTGTGTGTGTCAGCTGCTTGGGCTGGGACACGAAGAGCTGGCTGGACAGAGAGGGTGCTGGAGGTTTAACTTGCCCACTAGGCTGAGATCTGGACCCTATGGCTGTGCCAGTGGGGAGTCTTATTGGAGACCTGGAGAGAAAGGAAGAAACCAGCCCCAGACTGACTGTGATCTCTGTGTGCTCTTAAATGAAATTGTACTTACTGTGTGTGTATTTATTATCCTTTCCCAATATGGATGCCCCTTACTGGTGTTAGTGATGAGGATTGAGGCTTCTTGATTGCTGGGCCAGTGCACGGGCATCACATATCAATTGTTTGGCAGTGGTGGGATATCCAGACCACATATTGATTGGTTGGGCAAATACTAATTGGCTTGTAGTGGTGTGGTTAGAGTGAATTCCTGTAGCTTGTGTACAGTGATCACTGAAGGTGTTTTTGTTCTTTAAATCAGCCACATAGTGAATACTCAGAGTTCAGATCACAATTGTTTTATTTCTTTTGTTAACTTAGTTAATCAGGGAGAGCAGGCAGCATGTCAGCAGAGGAGCATGGAAAGCTGACAAGGAACCAGCTGGCTGAGATGTGCCAGGCTAGGGAACTGGTGCATGGACACCTAAGGCAGACATGATTGCAGCTTTGGTCACAGCTGCATCAGAAAATAGCAACAAGGAGGACGATCAGACTGGCAGTGGAGCTGTACCAGCCTCAGAAAATGGACAGCTCAACCTTTCTGCAGAGGACTTAAAAATCCATCAGGAGCTAAAGAGACTTGAGTTGGAGGCCAGGCATTTGGAAATAAAAGCAGCTGAGAGACTGAGATGTCTGCAGGCTGAGGAGAAAAATAAACTGCTATGTCTAGAAGCTGAGGAAAAGGAGAGGCAGATGCAGCATGAGAAAGAGATGCTGACTCTTTGCCAGAGTCATGGAGGTAATGGGGAAGGGAATAACTGGACCCCAGAAGCACAAAAGGTCAATAAATTTTTTCCGTAGTTTAAAGAGGGGGATAATTTTGATAGTTTAATTCATATGTCTGAGAGGGTATGTAAACAGTATGATGTTGACCAAAGGCTCTGGGTACGGTTCCTGACCCCCTTACTCCATGGTAAAGCTGTAACTGTGTTGTCTAAACTTGCTGATTGTGAATATTTTGATTATACTGCTGTTAAAAAAATCTCTTGTTAGAATGTTTTAAGCTAACACCTGAAACTTATAAAAAAAAGTTTTATGAGCATAGACGCAAGGCAGATGCAAGTTTGTGTGAATATGTTTCTGAACTGAGCACTTATTTTCATAGGTGAGTGAGTGGATGTCAGGTCACCACTTTTGAAGGGCTGGCAGACCTTTTAGTGAGGGAACAAGCCCTTAGCACTTTGCCTGAGGACATGAGGATCTGGTTAGCTGATAGACAATGTGCTACTTCAGATGAGTTGGGGAAGAAGGGAGAGCTATACCTAGCAAGCAGGGCAAACCTGCACAGGAAAGGGCCCCCAGTACTACTCATGAGTCTAAAGGAACCCATGGTGGGAAGCACAGACTGCAACAACAGAATCTGCCAGTAGCAGGGGAAGCCACTAGTCCAGGTACACATCCAGGACCTAGCATTAAATGTTTTGAATGCAACCAGTGGGGCCATGTGGCATATAGATGTCCACAGAGGAAAAGTGGGGAACAAAAGATAAGAGAGCCAGTAAGTGGGAAAGACAAAATGCAAATAGTAGGTTGTCTTGAGACAACAGGGGTACCAAACTACCATCCTGCAGATGTCCTGATAGGGAAGGATTTGGATGAGGCAGTACCATGTGTTTATGCAGTTACACTCAGTCAGGCTAGGAGACAAACATGTGGGTTTGGTAGCCTGGGGGAGACCCAGACTGACTGCATACTTGCAGCCTGGACTGGTGAGGTGTTTACTTCGGGGAGGGAGCTACCCTGTAGTAGTGAGACTGAAGGTAAGTCACAGCTGCTTGTGGGTACTGATGTTCCCTTGGGCAGAGTGACTGCAGAGGTAGAGGTGAGTACTAGTACCCTGGCTGACAGTGAGGCACCACTGTCAGAGGATGCCAGACTTCCTGTGGAAGGGGACCTGGGAAGGGTTACAAAGAGAGAGTTGAGACAGGCTCAACTCTCAGACCCTACACTGCAAGGCCTGAGGCAGGTAGCTAGTGAGGCACCTGATTCTCAAGGAAAGGGGGAATCTGTATACTGGGACAAAGGATCACTCTATAGAGAGTGGACCCCTGAGGGAGGGCTAGACGGTGAGAGTACAGCAGTTGGTAGTGCCTAGAGCCTACCATCTAGCACTTCTAGCCATAGCCCATGATGTTCTCTTTGCAGGTCATATGGGCATAAAACGTTCAAAGAGACGTATTATGCAGAGCTTCTATTGGCCTGAAATATCCAGACATTTAACAGGGTACTGCAGAACCTGTGAGCAGTGCCAAAAGGTAGGCAAAGCAGAAGACAAGGTGAGAGTGCCTTTGATGCCTTTGCCTGTGATTGAGGAGCCATTTCAGAAGATAGCTATGGATATTGTGGGGCCTCTGAGTGCTCCAAGTTCCACAGGAAAAAGTATATCCAAGTGGTAGTGGATTATGCTACATGATACCCTGAGGCAGTGGCTCCGTCCTCCAATGAGGCAGAAAAGGTGGCAAATGCTTAGTTAGAGATTTTCTGCAGGGTAGGTTTACCAAAAGAAATACTGACTGACAGACGTGCCAATTTCATGTCAGACCTGCTGGCTTGTCTGTGGAAGTACTGTGGGGTGAAGCACATGAAGACCACTCCTACCATCCTCAGACTAATGGTCTTGTTGAGAGGTTAAACTCTACAATCAAGTCCATGCTACAGGCTTTTGAAGACCAGTTTAAGAGGGAGTGGGACAAATATTTCCCCTATCTGTTTGCTTACAGAGAGGTTTCCCAGGAATCTACAGGGTTTTCACCCTTTGAGTTGCTGTATGTGGATAGGTTGAAGTGACCCCTAGATTTAATTTGAGATGAGTGGGAAGGTGAGTGTGAACCTCACAAGGAGTCTGTTGTGGCATATGTCCTAAACCTCAGGACAAGGCTCAGGGAACTCATGGGCTTGGCCCAGGAGAATCTGGCAGAAGCCCAACAGCAGAAAAATGTCTGGTATGACAGGAATGCTCAAGCTATAGAGTATGTTGTAGGGCGGCAGGTAATGGTTTTCATTCCGGTCAGACACAACAAGCTGCAAGCAGCTTAGGAGGGATGCTACAAGGTGGTAAGAAAGGTAAGTGAAGTTAACTACATGGCAGAACTGCTAGGCAGGAGGCAGGGGCACAAATTGTACCATGTTAACATGATGAAACCTTACCATGATAGGGATACCCTCGTGCTGAGCATTTACTGTGGACTGCAGGAGTATGCTGGGGGAAGCAGGAGTCTGAGGGAGATCTGATGACTGATCTCCTCAAGTGAGGCTCAGACTGATACCTCAGTGGAAGGGGTAACAATGTCGCAGCAGCTATCTTCTACCCAGGTTCGAGAAATCCGAGCAGTGTTACAGGAGTTTGGGGACATGTTCACTGGGAAACCAGGGTGCACCCACCTGTTGCAGCACCTGTGACTCCTTTTGGCTTGTATGAGTTCACAAAGATGCCCTTTGGGATGAAAAATGCCCCAGCAACTTTCCAGAGGCTAGTAGATCATATCCTAGCAGGAGCAGGAGAGTTTGCCTTTGCTTACCTAGATAATAATGCCATTTACAGCCATTCCTGGCAAGTGCACCTTCTACATGTCAGGGAGGTGCTGGGCAGACTACAGAGGGCAGGGTTGACCATTAAGCCGAGCAAATGTCAGGTGGGTATGGCAGAGGTCTCCTACCTGCGACAGAGTGGGGAGTGGTAAGATCAGGCCAGAACCTGCCAAAGTGGAAGTCATTCAGGCATGGCCTGTACCTGTTACCAAAAAGAAGGTGAGGGCATTCTTATGGACAGCAGGGTACTACAGAAAGCTTGTTCTCAGTTATAGTACCATAGCTGCTCCCCTCACAGACCTGACAAGGAAGAACAGGCCAGATAAGGTAGTGTGTGGACCCCAGCATGTGAGCATGCATTCCTGAAGCTTATAGAAGCTTTGGGAGGAACCCCTGTGTTATCCAGTCCAGATTACAGCAAAGAATTTGCTGTGCAGGTGGATGCTTCAAACCATGGGGTGGGGGCTGTACTTAGCCAGATTTATTCAGAGGGAGAAGAGCACCCAGTGGTTTATCTCAGTCATAGGCTCCAACCCAGGGACGAATGCTATGCAGTTGTAGAAAAGGAATGTCTAGCCATGGTGTGGGCACTGCAGAAACTTCAGCCTTATCTGTGTGGAAGAAAATTCACTGTAGTCACCAGTGGGTTTAGCAATGCCAATGGAGATGGGTTCTCAAGGCAGGGAATGGAGTAAAGTATACTCAGATAGACCTTACCCTCTCAAGCAATGTTTCTCAAGGGTTACTTAAAAAACTAGCTTGACTTCTCCACGGGGGAGATGTGTGAAGATAGGTGAAGTCTATCAGCCTAGCCAGATAGAATTTTGTGGATAATTCTGTCATTTGTAAATATTAATGTAAGCCACAAGCTTGTTCTCTTAAATGTGAAAAGACTGCATTGGATATTGAACTGCAAAAATGTAAAACAGTGCACTCTGCTGTAAGAAAGCTAAGTCAAGCATTTTATTATTGTCTTTGATGTCAAAATTTGGAGCCGATAGGTCTAGAGGGAGACATCCTGCCTATTGTTTTAAGATCAGAATTAATTTCTAGAATTTTCATGTATAAATGTCCTTTATTGCTCTTGTTTCTGACCAGGTGTAAAGAATGTAAATGCAGTTTTCTGTTAGACTGGGAACACCAGAGAATTGTGAAGAATTATGTCACATAAAGCAGCTCTGTGTTATCAATTTAAAGAGAGAGAGAATCAGAGCGCTCTGAGCATTTTGTCTTGAGAACATCCAACATTACCAGCACTGCTTTGCTCTATATGTAAGTTATTTAGAGCTGTGTTTTCTATTAGATATAGCTAGGAAATAGGAAGATTAGACTAGTTTGTTTTTTGTGGTATCAGACCCTTTTTACCATATTATTTTAAGCATTTCGCTGGGATCTCTGAACTCTTGACTAGCACTGTATAGCAAGAAGTATTGTCTTACATTTTTATTTATTATTAAATATTTTTAAACCTTTCAACTGTGGCTTTTTATGTAGAGTTAATTTAAGCTCTAGGGTACATTGCATGTGTATAGTGATACTGTACTAAGTCACTCTAATAAGCGTTGACTGTTCAGTCACACTTACCATTTGGATAATAATACTGCACAGTAATAATTGGACACCCTTTCAGAAGGGCCTTTGAGTAGCTGATATTAGTGGGTGGTGGCAGCTGTTACTACCTTTTAGACTGGGCAGAAAAGGGGCACAGCTGGAGGACCTGTGCCAGCCTAAAACAGGAGTGTCTGTGTGGCTGTATATAACTCTTATCTCAAAGTGTGTGTGTGTGTGTGAAGCTATTTGGGAAGGGACACGAAGCACTGGTTGGACAGAGAGGCTGCTGGAGGTATTAGCTTGCCCACTAGGCTGTGATCTGGACTCTGTAGCTGTGCCAGTGGGGAGTTGTACTGGGGACATGGAGAGAAGGAGAAACCAGCCCCAGACTGACTGTGATCTCTGTGTGCTCTTAAGGGAAATTATACTTTACTGTGTGTATTTATTATCCTTTCCCAATATGGTTGTCCCTCACAGGTGTTAGTGGTGAGGATTGAGGCTCCTTGATTGCTGGGCCAGTGTACGGGCATCACAGAGATCTTATTCAGGTATATAGAGTATTTCAAGACAACTACCTCTGGGAATGCCTGGAGTTATCAAAAAGTAATAGAGAATCATCAGACAACCCATGTAGAAGATTATATAGGAATAAGAAGTGTACTATTTGGTTCTCTTACAGAGTAGCTGATGCATGGAACAGACTACCAAATTACATTAAAGCAAGTACTAGTTTAGATATTTTTATGAACAGCCTGGACACTTATTATGGGAACAAGTGTTTTGGTATATTGGCAGTCTAGAAGGCCATTAATGCCTGTGCTTGAAATAGTTTATGTATGTATGTGTGTGTGTGTGTGTGTGTGTGTGTGTGTGTGTGTGTGTGTGTGTGTATATATATATATATATATATATATATATATATGGTTCCCTATCAGAAGCCTGAAACACTATAAGCTTGAAAATCAAAATCCTGAAACCAAAAGCCTGAAAATTCAAAATCCCGAAAACCCAAAATCCTGAAACTCAAAATCCTGAAAACACAAATAATGCTAATATGTCACTATAAAGACACTAATATCTACCAACTGACCCTGACCCTAACCCTAACCCTAAGGTCCGTCGATATCGCACACTCACCTGACCCGCTCCCTAACCCTAACTCACTTAAACTGCCCCTAACCCCAATATTTGTCACTATTGCATACATGCCTAACCTGCGCCCTAACCCTAACTCACTTAAACCGCCCCTAACCCTAACATAAAACCAACTGGCACTCACCTGAACCCAACACATGACCTAACACCACAGGGCTAACAGTAGCAACGCCACAATGACGTCAGTATGTCCATTTTGTGGTTTCAGGATTTTGGGTTTTCGGTATTTTGAATTTTCAGGCTTTTGGTTTCAGGATTTTGATTTTCAAGCTTATAGTGTTTCAGGCTTCTGATAGGGAACCATATATATATATATATATATATATATATATATATATATGTGTGTGTGTGTGTGTATATATATATATATATATATATATATATATATATATATGTGTGTGTGTGTATATATATATATATATATATATATATATATATATATATATATATATATATATATATATATATATATATACCAACTCTATGATTGCGTAAACTTGGAGAACAGAGAAAAAGTTATAAAAATGGATTACCATTAAAAAACTGATGTACTGAAAGACTGACCTGCAAAACATTGATCACAGTAAATAGAACATTTAAAATACCAAAACTTAAAATGGTGAAAGAGGCACGAACAGATCTCAGAAAAACACCTTCCAGTAGCAGAATCTGCAGACACACTCACATATACATGCACACCACGCATGCACGCTCACACACACCCCACAACACAATCACCTAATTTAACCTCTACCCTTACCCTGAAATTCATACAACCCCACAAATTCATATAGTCAAATTCTTACCCTCAATAATCTCCAAGCTGACACGTACCCATAACATATTATGCACTTTTAACATTCAGAGCACTTGCAGTGAATTTTGCACTGTGAAAGTTCAGTCCATTAGATAGAATACATTCTTCTTTCAGCTTTTTCCTGGGTAGGGGTTGCCACAGCGGATCATCTGTCTGCTCATGCTTGGCAGTGGAGTTTTATGGTGTCGAGCTGACACACACACATACACACACACACACACACACACACACACACACACACACACACACACACACACACACACACACACACACAGACACACACACAGACACACACACACACACACACACACACACACACACACCTAGGGCCAATTTAGAGTGTCCAATCCACCTACTGCATGTCTTTAGGATGTGGGAGGAAACCGGAGCACCAGGAGGAAACCCACGCGACCACAGGGAGGACATGCAGACTCCGCACAGAAGGTACCCAAGCCGAGAATTGATCTGAAGAACCTCTTGCTGTGAGGTGGCAACGCTAACCGCTGCACCACCGTGGCCGCCCATAAATTCTTCCTCACTTTTCTCAGATTCTAACAGCCATTCCAAGATGCCGGCAGCCATGTAGTAATGATGTTCTGAGACAAACAGTAGGTTTCCTGAATCCCCCTCTCCATTTGCAAATGATCATCTTATCATCATTCCTTAATGACAGCTTGTAAATGTTCAAATCACTCAAACAAATCTGAACTGTTGAAATTAAAGTCTTAAACTGCACAAACCAAAGACTCTCTAAAGCAAATAGTGCAGGGAGAATGTTTATATCTGATCAAGTCCATTGTCTACATTTGGATGAAAGCACTTATCTTAATACATTTCTGTACCTTTTGCTTTAGAGTGTCTGTGGTTTGTGCAGTTTGAAACTGTCAAATAAAAAAGAACAGTTTGACAGTTTACAACCTATCAGTAAATTATCTCAATCACAACCCTCTATCAGCTGGCACTTGGAGCAGGCAGCATAGTCACTCCACTCCTTCACTGGCAGTTCTCATCTGGGGACAAGATGCCATAATAAGGTGTAGCAATTTCTAAGTCCGGAATGGTTTGCACAAGTCAAGGCTCATATGTTAGCCAGAATATTAGGAGGTAAAAGGATCTTTCAACTTTGCAAGTGTATGTACCAGTTTATGGCTTCTAGAAGTTGACTAGATGTTGTCAGTATGGTCAAAAATCCCATTGTTGGTGTTTTAGCCTGATTGCATAAATGTTTTATACAGTACAATAAATGAGACAAAGGATACAAAATTATCTGAGGATTATTCTCTAGTAGCTCCCATACAGGGCCTGTCTATAACAGGCAGATGGTTGTGTACTGCTCCTTTATGTCTAAGCTGACATATCACAGAAATTAATATCATGGAGTGATGCTTAGCATACACCATAGGTGGAATATGAAACTTAATTTTAAAGTGTAGTGTTGTGTAATTTGGAGATGGAAAGTTGACAAAATTGGCGACTATGTATGTAGTTGTGGTGGTCAGGATGCTTACAATTATCAGAAAGGTTAATACTAAAAAATGAAACAGGCTTATGATGCTGCGTTTTATTATGCTGGAAAGTATTGTGACAAAGTGCTAAATTATTTATAAACAGCAGACACTGCACCTAGTGAAAATATTTCCAGAGATATACTTTACAACATAGTTTACCTGACCACTACATGGAATTCTGCTCCAGAGGTCACTAGGAGAAATGCTAATCTTCTCACAAGTGCTCTACTTGAAGCAGCCCAACACTGCTGGTGCTTTAATATATTATGTTACAAATATCACAGGCAAAATCCAAAAGTACTCGTGAAGTAGTGCGTCCAGTGCAAAATAAGCAATTTATTTAAAGGCCAGCAAAAGAGCCACAGATTTTCACTGTCTTTAATAAATTGCTTATTTTGCACTGGACATGCTTCATAAGTGCTTTTGGATTTTACTGGTTTCCCTTTTGGTGTTGCAGATATCACAGGCAGCTATTAAGGAAGATGGAGGTTGAGTTATTTTTAATTAGCTGTAACCATGTATCACTTCTGCAGGTTGGAGAAACATATATTGTTTATATGGGACAAGTGTATATTGTTTCATTACTAGGCTCATGTGAAGCATTACTGCTATAGTTTGGGAACAAGAAACCTGCTTGTAAAGCAATACTGCTGAGTATAAAACCCTGTATCTATGAGGTCCAGAACTGTGTATATTTTTCATCAAGTAGTTAAGGAATTTATGTGCAGCATTTTAATGAGAAATGTTGCCATTGCATTAAACAAACTTAGAAGAGAGTTAGTACTGGAAACACACATCAGTTCAGTTATCTCTAGGTTCCTAAGTTCACATGTTAAGCTATAAGATTCTGGCCTTAAAGAAACTTGATCTGAGGGAGAAAATCCAGAAGGAAACCCTGTTTGCCTTATTAAAGGACAGCAATCTCCAGAACATCTAACAGCATTGGTTCATGGCTAAAAGAAACTTTTATTCAAACCAGAGCCAGTTTTCTGATTGGCTAACAGAAGGACTTTGACACAAACCAGCACAAGTGGCTGCTGGGAAAGCTGGAAGGTTTGGGGTAGAATCAAGAACAACCACCTTGATTGCTGCATTGATGAATAGTAGTAGTACATAAAATGTTATGGTGAGAGATATATTTACAGTAAACTGGCAAGTGATAAGTTAGTGTAGAGGTGACTTATAGGACCACAACTCTTTTGTGCATTCATTTCAAAGATACCAGGTAACTGAATACAACATCAACATCTACTGTTCTTACATAAATGAGATGTGGCTGTGCAAGATGGTTAAAGGAGTCCAAACAAGGATATGGAAAGGATGATCAAGAGGGCTGAAACATATCAGCATGGGTTCAATGCAGGGGTACTGCACTTGAGTCTCTATAACCCTGGTGTGAAGCATCTGGGGAGAATGGAATTGTATGGAAAAAGAGTGAGAAAAAGATATGAGATGCTGATCACACCTGGACTGGACCACCAGGAACCAAGTGAGAGAAAAATGACAGCAGCTAACAGAATTCCAGGGTATATCATTAGGGGGACAGACTCCAGAAACAAATAAGTGAGGGCTTTGCTCTAACTGATCTTGGTCAGACCACACCATTAGTGCTGTATGCACTTATGGAGTCCATAGAACCAAACAGATATCAAACTGCTTGAAAGAATCCACATATAAACTGCCTAGAGGAGACGTGTAGGATGGAGGAGAAGCAACATGACCAGTGATTAGATACCAAGAGATACAGGTGGTCATAGTAGTGGTGTAATAGTGGTGTAAAAGATCATGTCAGAGAGAGATGTGAAGAGGTTTTCATGAACAGCAGTGATAGAAGAGCATACCTCTTAGCTCAAGAAATCTGGACAAAGCCTAAAATAATTGGGGGGGGGGGGGGCAAAGGCTTAAAAATTAGGACATATTTTAAAAATTGCTATTATAAATTTAGGAAGTTGCTAGAATATCCATTTTTTTTTCTTAGCATATATTTTTTGAAGGATATGAAGTCTAAAACTGAAATGGTTGCCATTTTAAGTGACTTTATTCCTAAGTGATTTACCAGAAAAACACAAAAATTTTATGAGGAAAAGACCAAAATTATGAATAAAAAATCTGGACAGTCCGCAAAAATCTAAAAAGCTTCGAGGTACGCAGAGGAGCATGGAGTGGGCATAGGCATCAGACTGTAGAAACCAGCTAAGCCTGCATTTGTGAAGGTGCTTCTTCACAGACAGGACTAAGGATCCATGGAATGGAATATCTGAATATGTACTAGAAAGGGAATCCATGCAGGAATTCAAGCAGGCATAAGACATGTAATGAAGGGCCATGGGAAAAGATAGCGATGACGTGGAGATAAAATAGCACATGCATTAAAGGGCAAACTAGAGATGTTTATTGTACCTTCATTTCATCAGGTAAATGTCAGCAAGCTTGCTTGCTATAATCCATTCATATTTTCTAGACAGATTAATGTTTATGGAAATAGATAGATATGTGAAGACTATTTTTAAAGAAGCTTAATGACTGACTTGCTCAGATTGTAGGGGGAAGACTGCTGCCTAATCAAATAAGATGATTATAATGTATTTGTCATTGCCTTTTATTACTGATATTTAGAAAGTTAGTGGCATTGGGGACAAGTACCTCCTGAGGGTGCTCATTACAGTCTGGAGGGAGACATATTCCAGATGACTGGAGATTAAGCATTCTAGCACAAGTAACTAAAAATAAAAAAAAATAGGTTCATAGGTTGGTACTAGGCTATCAGCCCTAGGGCCTATACAAGCATAGCCATAACAATTCCCTGGATATTTCGTCCCACAATATTTACTTCCCTGGACCCCCCTCTAGCAGGGTGACTGATGTGATTCCCAGGGTGAATTTCCTATCTCCCATCCAATCATCAAGGTTCCTTTTGAAGAGGGCCAAAGAGACACTCTGCTTGACATGTATGGGCGGTCTATTCCAGAGTCTGGGGAGTCTCTGGGTCAGGAACCTATCCCTCCAGCATGGTTTGTTCATTGTGATGACAAGGTTTGATCCCTGCAGCATGTGGCTCTGAGGGAGTGTGATTTCTTTAAGTGTAGCATGTCCCACAGCTCTGGGTTTGACATGGCCTTGTATGTTAAGCAGAGATCGCCTCTGAGTAGAAGATATGTGACAGAGTACAGCTGGAGTTTTTTTAGATGGTCAGCATAGGGCATATGCTTTAGGCTTGTGATTCTTTTAGTGAGGTATTTCTGTGGCCTTTCCAGCTGTTGCAGATGTCATGTGAGGTACATACCAAATGGGGCATTGTACTCTATAATGGGTCTAATGAGGGATGAGTACAGTGGGACAATGACCTCCTTTTTTCTGGATGAAAAGCCCTTAGTGATGAGATGCCCCATAGAAGGATTTCCTGACTGTTGTGGCGATGTGGTTATCGAAGAGGAGACCACTGTCCACCTGTGTCCCCAAGTCTCTAATCACACTTTTGGTGTTTAGTGTACTGCCACATATGTGGTAATTCACGAGTACATGTTTTTTCCCAAAGGGGATAACTATACATTTCTTGGCATTGCACTTGAGCCCATGGCTCTGGCACCAAGCATCTGTTTCTATAAGGCCCTTCATTTGGGGATTCAATAATGGTTCCCAGTTTACAGTCATCTGCAAACCTTGTTAGCCAGAGTCCCTTAGTGTTGGCCTGTACTTCAGAGAAGTAGATGCCAAACAAGAGCGGTCCAATGACTGAACCCTCAGGTACTCCATTTATCACCTGTCTGGAGCTGGATTTGGAGTTGGCTGCTTTTACATTGTGGGTTCTGTCAGTAAGCCAGTTGGCAACCCATCGAGTGGCGTAGGGATTAATGCCCAGCTTAGTAAGTTTATCTATGATTCCAGAGTGGGGGATGGTGTCAAAGACCTTGGCAAGGTCCAGATAGGCTGTGTGGACTGTCTTACCCTCGTCCACTGCTCTGGAGACTGATTCAAAGAAGTCAATCAGGTTCAGGAGACAAGATCGGCCCCTCACGAACCCAAACTGGGTGGGGTCCAGTGTTTGAAGGTTGCCAATGTCTTTGTTTATAAGTTCCATGATAATACATTCCATGGCCTTGCAGATCAGGCTCATCAGACTGATGGGGCAGTAGTAGTGGTTGTATTTGGATTCTTTGGCAATTTTATTTTCTTAACTAGCTTTGGAGGATTTTCTGAGGGATCTCGGCTTCTTACTGAGGCTGATAAGGGAATTTTTTGCATCCTGGCATTTTCCTCTTTTCTGCAAAGTATCTTCCTTTTGTTGTAAAGTTTGTTTATGGCAGGGGACGACCAGATTGGCTTCCTTTTTTTGGAGGAGAGCATCTTAGCTCTATTTGGGATGGCACGATGCATGCATGAGTGGATGTGCTCGAACAGTGCCTTAGTGTAGGATTCAGCAGTTGAACTTTCAGTTCCCATCTGCATGGGTGTCATGAAGTTTGTTACTTCACACTTGAGTAGCATGAAGTTGGCTTTGGAGAAGTTTTTTTTACAGAGGTTTCTTTAATGGGGGGTGGGGGAGGGATGTGGATGTCAAGGGTGATTAGCTTATGGTCAGACCTGACCAACGAGGAGGTGACCATAGGTGTGGAGCATCGATTTCCCATGTTGCTAATGACCAGGTCTAGGATATTGGAGCCCTTGGTGGGACTATGGATTAGTTGATCCAGGGCATTGGAATTTATGAATTCCAAGAACCGTTTAGCAAAGGGATTTGTACATGAGTAGTTTTCCCAGTTAATGGCAGGGTAAGTTGAAATCACCCAGTATTAGGGTGTTTGGTTGTATCTTAATATTTTCCAGTATGTTTAGAAAGGTGTAGTGAGAATCTTGGGGCATGGTGGGGGATCTGTAGCAAGCTACAATTTGGATTGCAGTCTTACCTAGTGTTAGTTGCACCTGGAGAATTTCAGACGCATTGTGTTGGGCAACTAGCCTGGTGGTGTGAATATGGACACTCCTCCACCTTTAGTGTTTTGGTCCTGGTTGGGTGGCCGAAAGGTGTGGTAAGAGTTGCAGCCTGGTATTGCAGGGGTGCTCTCTGGAGCCTTGAACCAGGTTTCAGTTACTGCACAGATATCAATGTTCTCCATTTTTAGGAGTGCCTCGAGAGAGTGCATTTTGAGGTTTAGACCTCTAGCATTGAGTAGCATGACCTTCAGATTTTTCATGCTTGTACCGGTTACTGTGGTGGTCTGGTCCTTTGAACTTTGTCTAAAAAAGGCACTATATGGGTGGCTAGAGCCTTAGCCAGTAACTTGAATCCCAGGGGCAACAGGTGCAGACCATCTCTGGCAAAGCATCTTGGTCTGTTCATCATGTTGTCCCAGGGAGACAGATACTGGATCCCCTTTGAATGACACCAGAAGCTTAGCCAATTGCTGAAGTCATTTTGTCCTTATACTGTGGTATCATTCTGGGCGAAGGCAGGATGCTACACAGGGCTAGAGTCATATATGTCTGGGCCACAAGATCCGAGAGCTCTTCCATGTCTCTTTTCATGCAGCCTAGGGAGGTACGTCTCAAGTCATTCACTCCAACATGGACAATGACAGAGCCATATTTGTACTTGTTGTGGAGTGACTTGAGTGCATGCATTGTGTCGGATCCTGGCACCCGACAGGCAGCTGACTGTAATTTTCTCCTTGTTCAGCCTGGTGAGTGGGGTATCAGTGTGCCTGAATGTAGAGTCACCTATGATTAAAGTGTTGGGTACGTTGTCTTGCCTTATGGGCTGTTGTTGGGTGGCACAGTGATGTTGTGAGCTATGTGACACTTTGGTTGGGATTGGTGTTTGTTTGCATTTCAGCTTCGGAGGTCCTTGTTGCTTGTGCAGGTTACTGCTAAGGGACTCCACATATGAGGGTTTAGTGTTGCTATGTGAGGGTGTTGGTGGTGTGGGTTTAGAAGGGCTATGTGTTGCTTGAGGTCTAGTATGGGTGTTAACCTTCTCCTCTTGACTGTCTAGCACAATCTTGGGTGGAGAGAGCTTTGCTTCTGGTCTGGCTATGTAAGTGCATCTCTCGCAGGTTGTAGTGTTGGGTGGTAGGAGGACAGGGTTGTCTGTGTACATGAGGCAATTGCTGCATTGCCCCAGTATGCCCAGATTCACCAGGTGGACAGGAGAAATGACCGGAAGCTGACCATGGGACATGCCTGCTTTGGTGCTTTGTTTGTAAAGTACAAGAGCTGTTTTCCCTTACCTTAGCAAGGTACTTTGCAGTTATGGGCTGTTTAGTGTCTGCAATTAATGTATCCTTAGTAACAAGGAGAGTTGAGTGCTTGTATCAGTTTAAGGCTTCCTAGTGCTTTCCAGCAGGTTTTAGAGCAAGTGGTAGTCACAGGGATGCTTAAAGGTAAAATTAAAAAAAATGTTTTATCCTAAACACTGCAGTGTGCACTAGAGGAGTTAGATGTGAAAGTAAGTAACTTAAGTTTTACCTGTCTAAAAAGTTATGTTTTACTGGAGAGTCACTATTTTTAAAACAGCAAGATAGATTGAAAGGGGGTGGTAACTTTTGTATTCTGGTACTATGGAATATAGTAGGATGGCCAATAAATTTAAATAGTTAAAGGGGAGTGATTTCACAAAATGATAATTTTGCGCTTACTCACACAAGCCAGTAAAAGCAGAGAGGAAATGAGATATATGGTCAAATTAACATAAGGGGCAGGCAGCTAGAAAGACAGTGGTGTTTAAGAACACAACAGTAACTAGGTGGGAAAAATTATTTCTGCCTGACTCACAAGAGACAGAGCTGTAGTCTCTTTTCAAGTTTTAATATGCAGTTAAAAGCAGAATATAAGGTAAAGAAAACAAATCACAGTATTCAAAATAGAAAAAGGTAATAAAGTAATACAAAATACAACAAATAAAAAGCAAACTAACCTTTCCTTCATGGCAAAGTGTAGCAGAGTCTGGGCGAGCCTTTCTAGTAAAGCACTGAAAACAGTAAACCGTGCTCACAGAACCTGCAAACTTTAATAACAATTGTTATAAAAACTAAAAAAATGGGTAAGCGCTTTTGTCTTAATATATTAAAGACATCATCAGAACCACCTAAAATCCGTAAAATACATTTGAATACCCTTGACATACTTAACACACCTCCATCTACAAACCAATCAAAATTAAACTAAATATCAAGCCCCGCAAATTTCTTAAAAAGCTATAATCAATTAAAACATGAACTAAACTTGTAACAAATAAACCAAAGCAATACTAAAACACATACAAAAATATGTAACCTTTTAAGACTTGTTAGCTCTCCTTTTCAATTCACTGGTAACACATATACCATTGTTAATACCAGGTGCAGTGGTGGCATCAAGACTCAGCTGCCAAAACATGTCGTGTTGAAGTAGAGTGTTTTTCCAGTCACCAGAATAAACCATACCAGACACCTGTTCAAGAACCAAAAACTAAATTTAACAAAATCCTCACAAACTAAAGAAAGTCTAGCAAGGGCACTTTTGTTGTCAGCTCGTTGTATACTGTACAGATGTTGGTAGATCCTGTAGTTGAGAGCATTGATGGTCTTCCTTATATAAAAGGCTTGACACTGGGTGCAAAAAGCAAGGTAGACCAGTCTCTCTGAATGACAATAAAACTTGTCACCCCTCAGCCTTTTTATAATTTTATTATAAAGCCATCCCGAATAATTACGTTCTATGTAACCACACTAGTGGAATTTGCCACATCCTTGGGTCACAGGGTCAAGTTTTGGGGAGTGGTCTTTCTAAAAAAATAAAAACCGAAAAGCATACACCAAAAAAACAAACAAAATATAACTTTTTAAAAAGGCGGAAAGGAATCGATGAGAGCCGTCTCTCATCGATTCCTTTCTGCCCTTCTAAAAAAATCCTTGATGTTACATTTTGTCTTGCAAGTGAAAACAGGCCTAAATATAGCTAAAGATTTAGTGGAGTCATCACAGTGAAATAAAGACTAATTCTTACATATGATGTTTTCAATATCCTTAGCATCCAGTTTGTGGGTTCTGTAAGCACGGCTTACCTGCTTTTATTTTTAGTTTAGTACGTGGAGCGAGTGGTTTGTTTCATTTGTTTATTCTAGTACAAGTGTAGAAGAAAAAAGGGACATTTGCAACCACAGTCAGAACAGGGGTTATCAACATACTGTTATACTGCATGAAACAAATATGCAGAGGACTAGAAAGGAAGATGGGAGATGAGGAGTTCAGATTCAAATCAGGATGCAGTACAACTCATGTGATGCTTGCAATGAGACAGATAGTGGAGAAGAAGCTGAAGATGAGGCTAGAGTTCAAATGGATATTCCTAGATTTGGAGACAGCATATGAGATTGTCACAATAAAAGTTAATTTGGGCAGTCTTGCGATGGTTTAAAGTCTTTGGAAACATTAGTCCTGGCTATGAATAGGATCACAAAGGGAAAAGTATGAAAGTACTTAGACTCACAGAGGGGTTACCAATGGGACTGTGTGCGGACCATGGTTCAGCTCTGAGTCTATTTCTGTTCATACTGGCGATGGACTATATCAACTACTTGGAGGGGATAGATCTAGAAAGGTGCTGTATGCAGATGATGTGGAATTACAGGCAGGAACTTCAGCAAATGATAAGGGAATGGAATGTAAAACTGAAGATACATGGGATAAAACAGAGTACAATGGTGAAGTCAGAAATTAAGAGAAATCAGAAGAAGCTTAAATGTGATACGAAAGGGAAAACAGCTTCAGGTATTTGTTCGGGTGGTTGAGGAGAATGGAAATTTGAATGAGAAGGTCAATACTAGAATGAGAGCAGGTATAGCCAGTGACACAGGGTGTCAGCTTTAATATGTAATAGAAGAATGCTAAAGACATTGAAAAGTAAGGTGTACAAAACAGTGGCATAACTAGCCCATCTGTATGGCACAGAAACCTAGGCAATGGAGGCACAGCAGCCAAGGAATCTTTAGTCCATGCAGATGAAGTGCCTGAGATGGATGACAGCATTATGTACAATATGGGACTGATAAAAAAATGAAAAGATCACACAGAAGCCAAACTAGCCCCATTTACCAATAAGATGATGAAGAACAGATTATGGTAATGTTGTCATGTGCAAGAAAGCAGAAGGTGATTTGGTAAAGCAGCTTTGGAAGAAGGCAAAAGGAGACAAGGATGTCAAGCCATGAGATGGATGGAATGCATGAGACAGGTGGGCATGGCTATGGAATGCATGAGACAGGTGGGCATGGCTGTCAGAGAAGGTGGGTTAGCTGCTCTGATTAGAAGAGGCAACAGCTGACAACACCTAAACCCCATATAAAGGGGAGGGGTGATTTGAGGATGATCATTTATTTCTAGAATTTGGTTTCCAGGTCTGGTGTTAGCATCAGCCAGCAGTGCATTCCATGAATAGACATTTAAATAAGATCAGATCAGGCATTGCCATGAAGACCTGGAAGACATCACATTTGAATATTCTGTAAAAAGCGTAGTAGTGTGGCAATTCTTGAAGCTTTCCTCAATTGTTCACATTTTCTAGAGCTCCGAATTTTCTAATAAGGAAATTCAACTTTTCAAGTTTATCTGGCTTCTTCAAAATCTATACAATGCAGTGCTATACTTATGTGTTTTATTTAATGTTAGTCAAATAAACTAATAGCCTAATCCATCCAGACCCATTTCCGTCACCAGTGAGGCATTTAGTAACATATCAATTAGATATAAAGTGTAGACTGAGGAACATAAACTAAAAGAGAAACACCACATGCTTTGCTGACTTTGGAAACTGCATGCTGGTCCAAGTTTAAATTGCTGTTGTTCATAGTAATGATTTTTTTCTATTTTATTACTGTTATTACTTGTTCATTTACTTTGTGAGCATAAATTATGTCAGCGATGCAGAGTTAGCATAGCAGCCACACAGTTTTTGATTTTCATTTCAGTGCTTAGTTAGGGTGCCTTTTACACTTAGCCTGCATACCATCCATGTGTTCATGAGTTTTCACTGGGTATTTTGGTTTTCTTCTGCTTCCAAATATATACACTAGGTGAATTGTGACTTCTACAAATTACTGGTAGCTGTGTGTTTCATGTGTGTTTGTGTGTGTGTGTGTCCATGTTCATCCCGCAATATAAAGGCATATTAACTACAATTTACTTTCTCCACCTTGCACCCTGTGATTGCTGGGATAGTTTTTAACTTTCTTATTCCTCTGAAATGCATTAGAATTATTAAAGAATGAATGAAAGTATATATGTGCTTTTTAGCAAAGTCTCATATGTCTACATTTTTTGACACTGAATGTGAAGGTGTTACTACTTCACATGGTATTTATTTTTGCAAACCAGCTTAGAAAATGTCAGCATATCTTGTAGAAGTAGTTTTGTTATCCACCTTGCTAGCACGACAGGAGGATATTGTGTTTTATAGTACTGAGCTTGCAGGCATGTGTGAAGTCAAAATCAGCTACAATCTTAATAGTTAAGACATAAGGAGGCTGGTTATGGCTGTATGAATAGAGTTTGCAGGATGGACTACATTTCTAATGTATAAACCTTGTGGTTGGGCAAGCTAGATTAGAGGTTTTCTAGTGTGGGAACATACAATAAGACTAGCCTAGCATATTTCTGTTTCTTCTTTTATGTTATGTTGGCTTCGCTTAAGTCTCAATCCCACCCAACCCTTGTGTTTTTCAAGTAGGTTTGACTGTTATTTTTATACCCTACTGGTCTGTGAGTTGCTAGCCCTCCCCTTCCTGGCATAGAGTTATCCACTCTATATACCTCTGAGAAAACTTAAAAATGTTGTTTCCTGCAGACAGCTCATTTAGTCTAAATGGATATAAATCTGTCTGACAAACTATCATTTTCAAGAAATCAAAGGGTATCTCTCAGCAGATGTGGACTATATTGACATGGGAGCAGCACTGGGGCAGCCTTAGGCCCAGTCTTTCTTAGCCTGTTTATCAATTACTTATAGTTGATCTTCCAGAATTAAAGGTGACCATGAATGCAGATGGTCTTTTTCTCCTTAAACCTGGAAAAAGTACTGAGGTAGTGTAGAAGGAAATTCAAAAGGGCATTAAGTCCCTCTGGTACTGGATCAGTAGGAATAAGGTCACTTAGCACTAGCATTACCAAAAACATGAATATGGCTTTTGGCACCTTACAGAATTGTAAGGATCACACTATTCTCCAGGAGTCTGACAGTATGAATAAGCCCATTGTAGGAGTCTGACATGAATAAGCCCATTGTAGGAGTCTGACATTATGGATATGCCCATTGTAGGAGTCTGACATTAGGAATATGCCCATTGTAGGAGTCCAACATTAGGAATATGCCCATTGTAGTAGTATGACATTATGAATATGTCCATTGTAGGAGTCTGACATGAATATGCCCATTGTAGGAGTCTGACATTATGAATATGCCCATTGTCCAGACTCAGAAACAGGGTTACTTGGGAGTCTAGCTAGATTCTTTCACACAGAATTAAAGGGCATATCGAGATCGGTACTGGATATGCTACAAGTTACAGAATCTACTCTAAAATACGAAAGAAGGAAATGTATAGGCTTATATTTCCTCACACCCAATTTTTCTCCCTATAATGGTACTCAGTTACAATTCCAATACAGCAATTAAACAACAGAGAGAAAACAGTAACTTGATATCTTTTCTGGTCATTGTAAATACCACTGTCTAAATATGATTAAAAACATACACCATAATCCTGGTCCCACTCCAACATCCACCAGAGTTACAAATTCCATAAATATTACTCCAGTATCTCTACAAAAAAACAATACCCCCCCTTACTCCTTCTCAACATGAATATCAGAAGTATAACTAATAAAATGTATGATCTGCATGCCCTACTCTCTATTAACTCTCCAGATATCCTGAAAATCACTGAAACTTGGCTAAAACCCAATATAAGCAATAATGAAATAACTGCCCCTGGATACAATATTATACGAAAAGACACAAAATATAGAAAGGGCGGAGGAGTAGCTATACTATTTAAAAATCACCTAATTGTAGACCATGTAGACATAAACATTCCTGATTTTGAAAATGCATAACTTATTTTTGCTAAATTGAAAATTAATTCCAATAAACACATTAATGGCAGTTATATCCCACCAGGAAAGAATATCCCCACTCTGGAAAGCATTTTATTCTAGATATCCAATTCTCTTCCTCATGAAACTATTCTGATGGGAGACTTCAATATAGATTGCATTAATTGTTCCTCAGAAAATCCATCTTCCCACATAAACCTCCATGGGTTTAGTCAACTCATCACCTCCCATACAAGGAATGACAAATCTACCAAAAGGCAATCAATTCTTGTCTGGATTGTAGTTACCAATCCCTCTCATGCATCTCAGTCAAGTTGTCTGCCTGACAGCCTAAGTGACCATCAGCCAACCTTCCTTCTTAGGACCCGGACTCACCAAGTCATCCAACCCACCTTCCGCTTAATTAGAAACAAAACTAAATTCAACTTACTTCATCAGCACTCTACCTTTTCACACACAAACTATCAAGCACCCAACATGGGTTCCACCCCTTTCACAGCACCACCACAGCATTACTATCCTTTACTAACACTGTTAACCACCATAGGAACAAGGGAAAATTTGTATCAGCTATATTTTTAGATTTATCCAAGGCCTTTGACATGGACAATTATAATAAACTCATCAATATTCTTTCCTCTCTAATCCTCAGCAATTCCACCATTACATGGTTTGAAAGCTACCAACACCAACTCTCTCTTCCTCTTCTTCCAGTCTCTTTAGGGGTTCCACAAGGCTCAGTTCTTGGATCACTACTATTCTCTATTCACAAACCACCTCAGAACCTCAATAGCACAATCCTCTATAGTACAATATGCTGATGATTCCACCCTAATATGTGCTGCCTCCACACCAAAACTCAATTTTCCTTTCTGTCAGTAGAAACCTAGTTCACTAATTCCCATCTAATTCTAAATCCTAACAAAACTAAGCTCTTTTTTTAGCTCAAGAAGAATGCCCTCATCTTCCCAGTCCTTTAACATCTTCTCCTTGAACAAAACTATGATCACCCCAAGCACTCACACTAAACTGCTTCGGGTAGAAACTGATAACCTGAAATTCAATATTCACACAGCCCAAAGCATCAAAAAGGTTCACAAGAAAATAGGTCTCCTATATAGAAACAAACAATTTCTTACAAATAACACAAAAGTTACCATTACCCACACACATCTCCTCTCAACCCTCCTCTATACCTCTCCTGCATTTATCAATCTCCGAAAAACAAACCTAAACCAGCTGGAAACTTGCTATAATAAAATAGCAAGATTAGCAGTTGGATCGTCACATAGATTACATCACTGTACAGCAATAAAACAGCTCAACTGGTTTTAATTCCCACAGCTTCCACACTTCTATCAACTAATCTTTGTCCACAAAATTCTCTATCAACCCAATAGAACCCCTTCTCTCCCAAAACTCATTCAAATGTACACTTCAGCCTGATCTCTTCGCTCCAGTAACCAACATCTTCTAGACACTACCAAAGCCAACAACCCAGAGGGGAGTCTCTTTTCTCTAACTAGATTCCTAAAATTTGGAATAAGCTGCCAACCCCAATAACATCTAATAGCTCTCTCTCACAATTCAACACGCTCCTCAAATCACACCTAGTGGACACCTGGCTATGTTCTTGTTACTCCCCTGGTTAGGCCTTCCTGATTTCCATGCAATCTTATAGCCTCTCTATTTAACAATAGAATGTAGCAACCTCATCTGTTTAAGTTTATAACCCCCTTTTTCAGTTTAAGCACTCTGGTAGCAACTACATTTTAACCCACTCAATTATTTCTACTATAGCTGTAGCAATGTGTGATATAATCAGACTTTTTGCCAGGAAGTGAAAGTTATGTCTTTTTTACCATCAACATAGTATTTTGCATGTTCGTTAATTTGTTGAAATGTCTGTAACTGTTACTCTATGAATGCTGGTATATGTTAATATTATATTTATAACTGGAGCTTTTCTCACTGGGCCTTCGCTGAAAAAGGACCTGTGTCCAGTTGGACTTTCCTGGTAAACAAATGTAAAATAAAATAATAAATGAAGTTTAGTAAAGAGTTGTCAGAGGCAATGTATGCATGTACATATGATTGTGTTTTGTGAAAAAATGGTTAATAATCTGGATTTTCATGAGAAGTGTGTGTGTGTGTGTGTGTGGGTGGGTGTACAACAAGCAGAAATGCAGTAGTGTGACCAAAATTTTTTTCACTGATTACAGTCAAACCTCAAAGTTTTACATGTTAGAAAATGGTTGATCCTAATATTTGTGACAATCTGTGTATGATAATGATGACCATTCCTGTCAATTAATCAGAGTTAAAAAAATGTCAGACTGGATTGCCAGGGGCATTGTGAAAGTAGGGGTAGCGGGGGGAATCTGTGTGTGAAATATTAACTATCACAGCTTTTATTTGTGGACAATCTATATAACTTCTTCACAAAATAAATGGTGCACTCTATCAGAAAGGATGTTTTCTACTAGGCCAGTGTGTCTGTAAAAGGAGAAAAAATAATGTTTGAGTTATTACTTGATCATAATTAAGACACCCCCACTTTTCACTTTAAGAATTGTTTCTTTATTATGATACCTGCAGTAGTTGTCATTAGATTCAATTCACAAGAATCATGTACATTTTAATCTTCATAAGGCAAATACATAAAACATATCACAGATACATTATTCCTTCAGTTAGAGAATACAAATATCTGCCTCTGAAAGTGTTATCTTATTGGATGAAAAATGTTTAGATGGAAAAAAAGAAAACATTGTGAGATATTCTGAATTGTGACTCAGACATTCAATAAACACCTGTTTTCTTAACTTACATGTTCATAAGTTTGTACTAGGCAAATGGCCCTGAAGCCTTTACAAGCCTAACGCATAGAAGTTCCTTGGCATCGTGCCACCCAACGTTAGTTCCCAGTACCTCTATCCAGTACAGCCACTGGAGTGATCCTGGGGGTGAACTTTCTATTACCCATCCACTCATCAAGATTTCTCCTGAAGAGGGTCAGCGAGGTGCTCTGCTTCACATATATAGGTAGTATATTCCAGAGCATGGGCAGTCTGTGGGTAAGGCACCTGTCCCTCCAGCATGTTCTGTTGATTGTGGTAGTGACGTTGAGGTCTCCAGTGTGTGTCATGTGGAGGGATTGGAATTTCTTTAGATGTAGCATTTCTAACAGAGCTGGGTCTGACATGGCTTTGTAAATCAAGCAGAGATCGCCTCTAAGTAGGTGATATGAGACAGAGAATAGCTGGAGTCTATTGAGTCTGTCCATGTAGTACATGTGTTTAATGGCTATGATCCTCTTTGTGAGGTACTTCTGTGGCCTCTCCAGCTGTTTCTCGATGATTGGTCTAATGAGGGAAGAGTAGAGACAGAAGATGACCCCTTTCATCTTGGATGCAAAACCCTTGGTAATGAGATGTGCCATATAGAAGGACCTTCTGACCACAGTGGCAATGTGGTAGTCGAAGGAGAGGTTGCTGTCAACCTGCATCCCCAGATCTCTTATAATGCCTTCAGTGGTCAGTGGGTTCCCATTGATGTGGTAATTAGTGGGAACTGAGTTTTTAACAAAGGGGATGATGACACATTTTTTGGCGTTAAGCTTAAGGCCATGGTTTTGACACCAGTCATTGGTCTCAGTGACGTCTTTCTGTAGGATGTCTGCATCACTTGGGGAGTTAATAATAGCTCCCAGCTTGCAGTCATCTGCGAACTTGGTCAGCCAGAGGCCCTTTGTGTTGGCCTGGACTTCAGATAAGTAGATACCAAACAGAAGAGGACCCAGGACTGAACCCTGTGGAACTCCACTCATGACTGGTTGGCAGTCTGACTTGGAGTCTGCAATTTTCACACTGTGGGATCTACCTGTGAGCCAGTTTGCAATCCACCTAGTGATATAGGGGTTGATGCCTAGCTTAGTGCATTTTTCTATGATTCCCAAGTGGAGAATGGTATCAAAGGCCTTGGCCAGATCAGGGTAGGTTGTTTGTACCACCTTGCCTTCATCCACAGCTCTGGTGATTTACTCAAAGAAGTTGACCAAGTTGAGCAGGCATGATCTACCCTTCACAAAACCAAACTGTGTGGGATTCACAGTTTGGAAATTTCCTATATCTTTATTTATTAGGTCCATGATGATGCGTTCCATAGCTTTGCATATCAGACTCGTCAGGCTAATGGGTCGATAGTTCCCAGGGTCTGCAGTCACTCCTCCTTTGTGGAGAGGGATGACAGTAGCAATGCACCATTTGGTAGGGACAAAGCCTGAGGTGAGGCTGTGATTAAACAGTTTTGTATTACAAGATTGAAACTTTACTTAATCAAATAAGTAAATCTCAAACTTGTTATATCGAAACTGTAAATTGTCAAAAGGCTGATTTAACCAAGGAAAACACTTCCCTTGGCCGTTATGTGGAGTATGCCCATCTCTCCAATTTGGAGTGATGTCAGTGTTGGTAATATTTAGGTAGTTTTTTTTTTTTTGATTTGGCCAAATGGAAGTGTTTTCCCTTGGTTGAATTGGCTGTTTGACAATTTTAGCTGTCGATATTACAAGATCAAGCTTTAGTTATTCGATGAACTAAAGCTTCAATGTTGTAATATAGACACAATTAAACAGGGCACACAGGTGAGGTGCCAGTTCACTCTGTAGTTCATGTAGATCACAGCTAGGGATATTGTCAGGTCCCATAGAAGCTGTATTCTTGGCCTTGGACAGTGCTGTTTTAACCTGTGCACCAGTAATACTGGGTGCCTGGCAATCTACTGGTATTGTGACTGGTCCCTTGGGGAGAGGAGAGAGCTGGCACTGAATCTGTCTGCTAGTATATTGACAGTATCTGTTGGCTCGGTATAGGAGGTACCATTGTGCAGTAGCTCAGAGAAAATCTGGGTATTGCCGTGGAGATTCTTTACATAACTATAGAAGGCCTTGTGGTTGTCTTTACTATCTGCTGCAATTCTGTTTTCATAGCTAGCTTTAGAGGATTTGATGAGGGATCGCAACTTTTTGTTGAGGCTGATAAGGGAGTTTTTCCAGTCTTGGGACTTCACCTTATTCCACATCAGTTTTCTTCTTCTGTTGTAGAGTTTGTTTATGGTGGGGTACCACCAGATTTGCTTCCTTTTTTTGCAGGGAGAGTGTCTTGGTTCTATTGGGTTTGGCGAGATCCATGCATTTGTGTGTGCGTTCATACAGTGCATTGGTATATGATTCGGCGATCTTCCAGCTATTCTCCATTTGCATGGGTGCAGTGAAATTAGCCACCACTGTTTTTAGGAGCCCAAAGTTAGCTTTGGAGAAGTTTTTCATGGTGGTTGCCTTTGCGGGTGGGGTTGGGAGGGATGTGGATTTCCAAGGTGATTAGTCTGTGGTCGGATTTAACCAGTGAGGAGTTGACTATTGGTGTAAAGCAACGGTCACCCATGTTAGTATTGACCAGGTCAAGGATGTTGCTACCTCTAGTGGGGGTAAGAACGAGCTGGTCCAGAGCATTGGAATTAATGAATTCCAGGAAATGTTGGGCAAGTGTATTGGTACATGAGTAGTTTACCCAGTTAATGGAGGGGTAGTTGAAGTTGCCCAGTATGAGTGTGTTAGGTTGGACCCTAATATTCTCCAGGGTGCTTAGGAACTTGGAGTGTGAGTCTTGGGACATGGTTGAGGATCTATAGCAGGCTACAACCTGAATCGCTATCTTACCCCCTTAGCTGCACCTGAAGTATCTCAGATGCGTTATGCTGGGCTACCAATCTGGGGTTATTTGGATGTCACTATAGCAACTTATCATCCCTTTTGTGGAGCAAGCTGTTTTGCATAAGATTTTGTAAATATATCTATAATCTGTTGTGTCTGAGAATAAATTTTAGAATCTGCACACAGTTTATCAATTTGTGTCTTTATTCCTTCCACATCTTATGTATCTATAAAATGGCTTCCTATTATGCTCAGTATCTTTATATAAATTTTCTTCAAAATTGTCTTGATTTTGTCTCACACTATGCTTAATCTGTGTATGGTGATATGAATAAAATAAACTTGGTGCTACACATGCCAGATGTGTGTGTGTGTGTGTGTGTGTGTGTGTGTGTGTGTGTGTGTGTGTGTGTGTGTGTGTGTGTGTGTGTATGTGTTGGGACTTGGGATGCACTGAGCAGGGAGGGGCATTGTCACCATTGCTGTGCATTTCTGTGGAGGTGAGCCTTATACATATAGGAGTGTGTGTCTTTTGGGACACAGCCTCAGCAGATGTTGCAACACTGTGATGAGATCCTATAGAAAGGTCCATGCCATTCTTGGGAGACGTGTTGTACAGACCATGTATGTTCCTATCAATGGATGCACCGACTCCTGAAAGGGTCAGAGCCACTATTCAGTCCTTGCCTAGAGGAAAGAATGCTGTATAAACATGAGCAATGGCATGTACCTTGCATTACTATGGTATGAGCTCTACACCCTTGTGGATGTCCATGTCTTACATTACACACCTTTACTCTGGATGTTGGGGTGGAATTGATGGTGCTATGTGTTCTTGACAATGGCCTCATCCTTCCATGGCACCCCTCAACACTGGAAACAGAGGTGGAGAAGTTGCAGTAAGTCTGTCTGGCATGCTGGTTGTGAGGACAGGGAACCTGGGCAATGAATCTGCCTATGGAACAAGTCTGTCATGTTACACATGTAGGACATGCAGTTCCCTCAGGTCATCACACATACCCTATAAAAGACCTGAACAAGGTATCAGTTGTTGTTTGCCTGTCACTCTGTGGTTGTCTTGCACATTCATGGAATGATGGACAAAGTGATGGCTAGCTCAGGTTGGGAATGTTACACATGATGTCTATGACCTCTTGCATGACAAACACCCTGTCCTCCCTGTGCTCACTGTATGTAGAGGCAAACAAGTAGGGACTATGCTGTAGTGAGAAATATTTTTTACTGGGTAGACCTGTCTGTGACTCTCTGTCCTTTAGTGTCTCCCTGTGTGTGTGTGGGATAGGTTCTACAGGAACAGAGATGATGTCCACCTGCTGGGGACTGATCAAGATTTCATATTGATCACATCCAACTCTGACACTATGACCACTGGCTTTGCTAAAGTTGAGATGTCATCATTTCCATAATTTCCAGAGTCTTGGTATCTCAGACATTAGGCAGCAGTATATATATTTGGTGGAGAAAACATATCACCATTAATTTAATCCCAATGAATGAAAGATTATTAATGACTGTAGTGATAGAACTTAATAATAAATTGTACTGCAGGTCTTGTATCTGATAGTCTGAAGTACATATGTTCCTATGATGATAACTAATATCATATATATAATCTGGAAATATGTAGTATACTGCAGTTATCCAGTATGTGGCTACCTATTGAAGAGGGTTGGTCAAGTTCCTCTCCAGTTTCCATGACTCCACAATGGCATCTTTAGGAGTCAGGCCCCCTCCTCCCATGCAGACAGGCAAGGAACTTTTCCATCACTGACTAGTGTGGCTTACCTGACAGGCCATCTCCTGTTACCTTTAGCTCCTGGATCAGATAGGTCATGCAGATTTAGCAGCACTCATCATGTCAGTGACCCAGTGTCTGACTTGTTCATAAGCTCTGCCTTGTCCACTGACAGCATTTGTATCATTCACAGCATCTCACCAGGTGCAGTCTAGACTAGACCAGTCAAATTTCTCATGACTGCTATCCACCGAGTGAGGAGTTGGAGGGATTGCATCATCATCTCAGAACTTGTATTTCCTTTGTTTGCCCTTACAGGAATCTTGTTGTGTAAAGAAAAAATAGTGTATGTAAAGATAAGCACATCATTACATTCCCTGCACACTACCTCATGCAGTCTAGTTTTCTGTGTGCTGCAAGTAGTAGGACACAGACATGCATAACCATAAACAGTGTTTATATGTTTTTAGTACATTGTGCTAAAAAAATAAAGTGTTAAAACATACATGGTATGTCAAGACTGCAGCTGATGGCATAAATCAATGGCATGCATTAGCACTGCTGTTAACAATCATCCATGAGATGGACAACAGTGGTTGAACTTTGACATGGCATGCCTTTGACAGCATAGGGCTGTAACAATAGATGGCTATTATGAGTACCTATACATAGAGAGCAAGCAGATGCAGAAACAGACTGAACTTTTTTAAGGGCAGAGCCTTCAGTGATACTACAGATAGCTCCTACAGTGCAAGAGGCTGTGTTTTACAGCTGGAGAGTGTGTTAAGCAGGCATCAAGAAATGTATTTGGCCAGCAGTTGTGTTGATTCCAAATGCACTGGCATTATACTTTCTGTGGGTGGACTACATAATGTGTAATGCAGCTAGCATCACACAATCACAGGATATATACATAAGGCACTGCACACCCAGTATTTGCTGTCCACCTAGGCTTCATCATGCTAGTGTATCCAGCAGTTCTACTCAGTAGTGAAGAGTCATTCCATCCCCAAACAAAATTCCTCCACATACTGCCAGTATAACATACATATGATATGAAGTGCAGGAATGGAATTAACCTGCTATTGGCCTACCTGTACTGACGGGTTAGTGACCCATACACAGCCTCACACAAGAACAGCATGCACAACAAATACCTGTTTAACTGTACCATGGTTGACAAGGCAACATATTAACAAAATATATGCTGTGGAATTGCCTTGCAGAAGTATTCATTGATTGAACCAGTGAACAAAGCCTTGCAGACTGCCACACAGTAACTTTCCACAGCATGATGTGGCTCATGACCACCATTGGGGTTTATATCATGTAAATTAGAGACTTTGTGCAACAGCAGTTATGCTAACTGAGCACCACATTATGAATGTTTATGCGTAGCTCTTCCTATGCTTTGTGCCTGTGAGTCAAGTCATGCTAAGACACCCTCTCAGTCTTGTGAATTTGCATGAGCACCTCTGAAGTGTACTTATCATGACTTAGTTGGTCAGTGCCCCAGACAGAGATGTGGGAAAACATGCTACTTTTGTAGCCAATAGAAATACTAAACAGCTTAACTGCTCTCATAGCAAGGCACACACACCATCTGCACCCATTTCACACAGTCATACCATCCTTTCACACCAGTATTTTATGTGCATTGTCGCACCATGGCTGGTATTGCTATAAGATCGACTGTATTGTATGACACATGCCAAAAAAAGGAAATGGTTGTGACTGCACGAGGCCTGCAGTAGTTCTCTGGAATGCAATCTGGTCAACAGTGATACCTTCCAAGGATGCTAAGTGTGATGAGACTCACTGATGGTGCAGCACGGAAAGCAAATCATCCTTTATCTGCTGCATAAGGTCCACTGAGAACCACCCAGTGGGGATGCTTATAGATATACTTGGTCCAGTCTTGCCAGGGTGGTATTTGATGCCACTGACATCACCTACACTGGTGAGCAGTGCAGACACTACTATAGTGATGTGGGAGATGCCATCCTGACCTCCTGCACCAATAAGAAGTCAGAGTAATGGCACCCGCAGTGCATTTTAAGTATCTGTTTAGTCTGCACAGAGATTGGATGTATGTGTTGCAGCCATGTAACTTAATATTTTTTTCCAGCTCCAGAGACAATAGTTTTCTATATTTGAAGACAGCGAAGAGACTTTCTAGGTATAGGGGTGTGTATCATTTCATTTTATTTGGCAACTATGACTGACTTGCACATGTATTACTGTATTTGCTATCTGTCAACAACCTGTGCAGGTAATACAGTCTATGTTAAGATGTACAGGCTATATGCATAGCACATTTTGTAATATCCTGAATATGAGCACAGACTTATAAGGGTTATCTTTAAGTTTAACCATTGTAGTTTGTTGCCTATATACCTATTTGACTGAGACTTAGAATAGCTATAGTGTGGCAGAGGTACACAGGCTAACCATGTTAAAAAAAAGCAGTCTGTAGATAATCCAGGATGGTTTCCTTCAAGTTATATAGCCACATCTGCAGGACTGCTACTTGTATGTCCCACATCTTTGCATACAGGCAGTTATATAGTAGTCACAAGCAGTTAGCGACTGCACAAACACATAGCTATGCTGTTGCACTAGAATGTATCAGTTTAATTGCACAATTGTTACATTACGTTTGTGTATGTCATACAAATGATTATTTCTCTCTTTGTTCCCTTCCTCTATCAATATTCTTTCTTTAATAATTATTTTCTGTTTGTTATTTTAGTTCTCTCGTTATTTTCTTCAGCAGCTGCCTAGGCAGTGCTAAATGTATGGACACTGTCTCAAGTCCCCCAGCAGTTCTAGCCATCCTCTCCATGTACCCTACCTGTATCTCAGCCTTTCACCCTGCTGAGTGCAACATGGGACCGCTAGAAGCACACCTCTCCTGTTCCTGCTGGTGCTTCACTGGTTAGATGTGACATTGTTCCCACTTGTGGCACTGCTAGGAGTGAGGAGTCTATGACTTAGTGGGTGGAGGTGATGAGGGATTTGATAAACTGGTTGCTGAAGCCCACATTGGCCACCTAGAAAGCATCCTGTTGTGGCTATCAGCTTCACATTGCTACCTGTCCCTGACATTACCATGGCAGGTGGTGCCCAGTTGGGAGGTTGGTCAGGGTACTTTCTGATCTTCTCCTGGGTATTACAGTGTAGTGCAAAAGGCTATAACCCCCAAACCCCAGCCTGGTGTTCCCTTCCCTTGTATGTCAATGTGTTTGTTATGCAGTCCTTCCCATCATCATTCCTTATTATGTCTGCACTTCCAAGTCAGTCTTTGTCTCTTTTATGTTCTAGAAAAGTCTTCCCTCCCTGTACTTTCCCGTTTTCCTTATCTATTCTCCACAGCTTGCAACCTCTATTCTTACTAGTCTATACACTCATTTCCATCCGTATTTATGGTGAAAAAACAGATACAAACATTGTAGTAGGCTTTTGTAGTGGAATGCTTTATTTCCCCTCTTACCATGGAGTAGTGCATGTGTATGCACCGTGACATGTGCATTCTTTTGTGGTCAACTGTTTTCCTTGTCAAACTCTTAGCCACAGGTGAGGTATTTCCTCATTCACTGCTGGTCATGTGTATCCTATGAGCAGATTTACTAATTAGCAGAAGAAGGGACTACAAATTTCAACCCAGTTAATTCACATGACCGAGCTTGGAAGTGAAATGTTTTTGAGTTCTCCCTACTTCCTCAGTTGCTTTCTCACCCTGGTTTTATGTAATTGTTAACACTAAAAACTTCTTTGGCATAGTCTCCCTCCTATATGACCCAATCAGCTAACAGTGGGTATCTCTTCCTCACTTATCTAGAGGAAAATCATTTTTTATTCAGGCATGTCCAAGGGTCAGCTCCCAGTGTTCTCTCCTGTCTATCTGATGAATCTGGGCATCTTGAGGCAATGTAGAAATTGCCTCATGTACACAGACAACCCTCTCCTCCTACCACCCAACACTACAACCTGTGAGAGATGCACTTATCTAGCCAAACTGGAGGTAAAGCTCTCTCCAACCAAGACTGAACTTGACAGTCATGAGGAGAAGGTAACCATTTGCACCACACCACACTCATCACATAGTCTCACTAAATCTACACCACCAAAATCCACACATAGTAACACCAAAACATTCGCAGAGGCTCTCAATAATAATCTGTCTAAGCAACAGAGACCTCCAAAGCAGAAAAGCAAGCAACCTCCATCCCCCAACACAACCAGAATGACACATAGCCCACAGACATAGTGTGCCACTCAACCATAGCCAATAAGGCAAAACAACATACCCAACACCCTAGTCATAGGTGACTCTATAGTTAGGCACACTGATGTCCCACTCACCAGGCTAAACAAGGAGAAGGTTACTGTCAGCTGCCTGCCGGGTGCCAGGATCCACCACATAACCCACGCACTCAGGTCACTCCACAACAAGTACAAATATGACTCTGTCATTGTCCATGTTGGTGTGAATGACCTGAGATGTACCTCCCTGGACTACATGAAAAGAGACATGGAAGAGCTCTCTGATCTTGTAGCCCAGGCAGGTATGACCCTAGCCCTGAGTAGCATTTTGCCATCGCCCAGAATGATACCGCAGTACAAGGACAAAATGATTGACTTCAACAACAGGCTAAGCTTCTGGTGTCATTCTAAGGTGATCCAGTACCTGTCTGCTTGGGATGACATGGTTGACAGACCACGATGCTTTGCCACAGTCGGCCTGCACCTGTCGCCCCTGGGATTCCGGACACTTGCTAAGGCTTTTGCTGCCCCTATAGTGCCTTTTTTTAGGCAAGGTTCAAATAACAAATTCACCACCATAACAGGAACAGACAAGCAAAAACTGAGGGTAATGCTACTCAATGCCCGAAGTCTAAATCTCAAAATGCACTTACTCGAGGCACTCCTTAAAATGGAGAACATCAATATCTGTGCAGTGATTGAGACCAGGTTCAAGGCTCCAGAGAGCACCCCTGCACTACCAGGATATAAACTCATACCACACTTTTCGGCCATGTAACCTGGATCGAAACACCAAAGGGGGAGGTGTGTCCATATTCATTAAGGATATCCACATCTCCAGGCAAGTTGCTCAGCATAATGCATCCAAGGTTATCCAAGTGCAACTAACTCTGGGCAAAACTGCAATCCAAATTGTAGCTTGCTATAGATCCCCCACCATGCCCCAGGATCCTCACTCCTCTTTTCTTGATGTACTGGAAAATATTATGGTTCAACCAAACACTCTAATAATGGGCGACTTCAACTACCCCACCATTAACTGGGAAAACTACTCATGTACCAACTCCTTAGCTCAACGCTTTCTGGAATTCATAAACTCCAATGCCCTGGATCAACTTATCCACACCCCCACCAGGGGCAACAATATGACCTAGTCATTACCAATATGAGTGATCGGTGTTCCACACCTGAAGTCAACTCCTCGTTGGTCCGATCCGACCATAAGCTAATCACCCATGATATCCACATCCCGCCCCCACCCCCCATTAAGGAAACCACAGTAAAAAATTCTCCAAAGCCAACTTCATGCTTCTTAAGACAGAAGTGGTGAACATCATGACAGCCATGCAGCCAGACAATACAGTTACAACTGCTGAATCCTACACAAATGCACTCTATAAGCACTTATACTAGTGCATGGATCTTGCTATCCCAAACAGAACCAAGATGCTATCCTCCAAAAAAAAGAAGCCAATCTGGTGGTCCCCTGCAATAAACAATCTGTACAACAGAAGAAAGAAACTGTTGCAAGAGAGTAAAATCCCATGAGTGGAGGAGCTCCCTGGTCAGCCTCAGTAAAAAGCTGACATCCCTTATAAGATCCTCTAAAGCTAGCTTCGAAAACAAAATCGCCACTAATTTCAAGGACAACCACAATGCATTCTATAGCTATGTCAAGAATCCCGATGGCAACACCCAGATCTGCTCTGAGTTACAGCACAAAGGCAAGAAAATTACAGAACCAACTGATATTGCCAACATCCTGGCAGATAGGTAACTTTACCCCCCTCTCACTCCCTAAAATGCCCATATCTATACAGGAAGAATGCAGAGTCCCTGTAATCACAACTACGCAGGTAAAAGCTGCACTGTAAAGCCAAAAATACAGCATCAATGGGACCAGACAACATCCCAGGCTGCGTTTTACAAGAACTTCAGAACGAACTGGCTCCCCACTTAAGCACCATGTTCAATAATAGCCTTGCATCAGGCTTTGTGCCTACTGAATGTCGCACAGCAACAGTTATCCCACTCCACAAAGGGGGAGCCACCACTGATCCCGGGAACTATCGACCTATTAGCCTGATGAGCCTGGTCTGCAAGGCCATGGAACGTATCATCATTGAACTCATAAATAAAGATATTGGTAACCTGCAATCTCTGGAGTTCAGGTTTGTGAAATGCAGATCACGCCTCCTGAAACTGATCAACTTCTTTGAGGCAGTCACCAAAGCTGTAGATGAGGGTAAGGTGGTTCACCACGAAAATATACTAGATCAGAAAATGTCAAGTAGTATCCAAAAACACAGTAGTCACGAACAAACAGCTTTAATGAAGCTTTCGGGTCTACACCCTTCATCAGCACATAAAATCAACTTATACAAACCACATTTAAATAGAGGAACATTTGAAAATCACATGAACAAGCCAGCCATTCAGATAAAGACCCAAATTAATTATGCAAATTATTTAAAAGCACATCATACCTAAATTTCTTAAATACTCTATTGTACTTATAAAATACATATATAAAAAAAATATATACATATACTTAAATCATCCTTATTAAAATAAAATATAAGGAACATTAGAATAAATGATAAGACAAAACGATTCTCATAAATTCTCCCTTTGTCGCTTAACTAACACTGGTTTTATACTTACTGACCCATTTAGGCCCGGAGGTTTATCAGCCTGTAGACGTACTATCCATTCATATTCCTTCAATAACAGAATATTATCTAGATCACCACCCCTAATGCCCATTTGTACCGTACAGATGCACCTAAATTTAAATGCATGTGTTCGAAATTCATGTAAATGTCTGAATAATGCGTTTGTCTCAACCTTCCTTTTAATCTCAGACCTATGCTCTGTTATTCTATCTTTAAGCTTCCTAGATGTTTTCCCCACATAAAAAACATTACATGAAGTGCAGTTAGCAAGATAAACTAGCTTAGTGGTATTACAATCTGCTCGAGAAACAAATTTAAACCATTCACCTGTTATGGGGTGCTGGAAGCTACTACTACTATCATTGATATCAGAACAACAGACACAATTGTAACACTTAAAGGTCCCCATACTAGCTCGTATAGGGACGGATTCAGTCAAAAAATCCTTATAACATAATTAAGGCCTATCGTGTCTGGCAAGGGATGGGTGACCGAGCCAATTTCAAGATATTTACAAAAAGTGTTAGGAAAGTATCTACATAAGTGTGAAACTGTTTTGAAAGATACGGTTCACTTGTTAGAAAAATTGGATATGCGGTTTAATCACCAAACTAGTTCTGATTACTTCTTGGTTACACTGGACATAGCATCGCTTTTTACAGTTATTCCAACAGATTATGGGATTGAGGCAGTAAGAGGTTTCCTAACGATGCAATCTTTTGAGCAGACAAGTGAAATTGAAAATATTTGCCTTTTATTAGATTTAGTTCTGACGAAGAATATTTTTATTTTTGATGGTGTTCCCTACCAGCAGTTAACTGGGGTGGCCATGGGTACATCTGTGGCGAATACTTTTGCCAATTTAGTTTTATATGTATGGGAAAATCAATATATTCTAAATGAGAATAATGAGTATGCGCGTTTATTTGATTGTTACTGTAGGTTTGTGGATGATTGTTTTTTCATTTGGAAGGGGACTTTGATTCAGTTAGAAAGTTTCCTCTCCTATCTTAACACCACAACATGCTTCCTTAAGTTTAAGATGGACTTTTCCCTAGACAAAATAGATTTTTTAGATGTAAGGCTTTATAAACAACTTGGTAGGTTGGAAACAAGGGTACATAGAAAGGATGTGCATGCAGCAAGGTATTTAAATACTGCCAGTATGCATCCAATGCATATCTATAGAGGTATTATAAAATCTCAGCTGATAAGGGTTAGTAGGTTAACAACTGATGAGGAAGTTTTCTTGGAAGAAACTGAGAAGATGAGGAAAGAATTTATTGAGAATGGGTATCATCCTAGAAATGTTAATATGAGTTATGAGGAGGTGAAGCAAGGAAGAAGAGGCCCCTATAGACCAGTTTTTGGTTCTTTATCCCTGAACCACTTATTTTGCACAACAGAAGGGGAAGGTGATAGGTCAGTCAACAGTTCTGTTCTTAGATTTATCACCACTTATAATGCTAATACTAATAATGTCTGTAAAATAATTAAAAAGAATTGGATAATTTTGATGTCTCAACCAGACTTAAAAGATTTACTAGGTCCAGTTCCAAGGTTTGCTTTTAGAAATGGTCAAACGTTTAAACAAATTTTATGCTATAAGGATTTTTTGACTGAATCCGTCCCTATACGAGCTAGTATGGGGACCTTTAAGTGTTACAATTGTGTCTGTTGTTCTGATATCAATGATAGTAGTAGTAGCTTCCAGCACCCCATAACAGGTGAATGGTTTAAATTTGTTTCTCGAGCAGATTGTAATACCACTAAGCTAGTTTATCTTGCTAACTGCACTTTATGTAATGTTTTTTATGTGGGGAAAACATCTAGGAAGCTTAAAGATAGAATATCAGAGCATAGGTCTGAGATTAAAAGGAAGGTTGAGACAAACGCATTATTCAAACATTTACATGAATTTCGAACACATGCATTTAAATTTAGGTGCATCTGTATGGTACAAATGGGCATTAGGGGTGGTGATCTAGATAATATTCTGTTATTGAAGGAATATGAATGGATAGTACATCTACAGGCTGATAAACCTCCGGGCCTAAATGGGTCAGTAAGTATAAAACCAGTGTTAGTTAAGCGACAAAGGGAGAATTTATGAGAATCGTTTTGTCTTATCATTTATTCTAATGTTCCTTATATTTTATTTTAATATGGATGATTTAAGTATATGTATATATTTTTTTTATATATGTATTTTATAAGTACAATAGAGTATTTAAGAAATTTAGGTATGATGTGCTTTTAAATAATTTGCATAATTAATTTGGGTCTTTATCTGAATGGCTGGCTTGTTCATGTGATTTTCAAATGTTCCTCTATTTAAATGTGGTTTGTATAAGTTGATTTTATGTGCTGATGAAGGGTGTAGACCCGAAAGCTTCATTAAAGCTGTTTGTTCGTGACTATTGGGAAAGGTGGTTCACACAGCCTATCTTGACCTCACCAAGGCTTTCGACACCATTCCCCATTCTGGAATTATAGCTAAACTCACTAAACTAGGTATAAATCCCTACGTCACAAGATGGGTTGCCAACTGGCTCACTGACAGAACCCACACTGTAAAAGTTGCAGACTCCAAATGTGACCTCAAAGCAGTGACAAGTGGAGCACCACAGGGTTCTGTCCTGGGACCTCTCCTGTTTAATATCTACTTCTCTGAAGTACAGACTAACACAGAAGGCCTCTGGCTAATGAAGTTCGCAGATGACTGCAATCTAGGTGCCATAGTCAAGTCCCCAAATGATGTGGACATCCTACAGAAGGGCCTCACTGAGGCAGATGCCTTGTGTCAGAGCCATGGCCTCAAGCTCAATGCCAAAAAGTGCAGTGTCATCCCCTTAGGTAAAAACTCTGTACCCATGAACTACTACATAGGCAGCAATCTACTTAACACCGAATGTGTGATAAGAGACCTTAAGACCCAGGTGGACAGTAGCCTCTCCTTTGATAGTCACATTGCCACAGTAGTCAGGAAGTCCTTCTACGTGGCACACCTCATCATAAAAGGGTTCTCATCCAGGAAAAAATAGGTCATTGTTCCCCTCTACCCGATACTCATTAGACCCATTATAGAGTACAATGCCCCTTTTGGAATGTACCTCACAAGACATCTGCAGCAGCTGGAAAGGCCACAGAAATACCTCACAAAGAGGATTACTGGCCTCAAACAAATGCTCTACACTGACTGCCTCAAAATCCCCAGCTTTACTCCATAGCATATCGCCTACTCCGACATGATCTCTGCCTAACATATAAAGCTATGTCAAACCCAGAGCTGTTGGACATGCTACACCTAAAGAAATCCCAATCCCTCTGAGCTACATGCTCTAGGGACCTAAACCTTGTCACCACAATAAACAGGACATGTTGGAGGGATAGATTCCTGTCCCAGAGACTTCCCATACTCTGGAAGCTACCCATCTATGTCAAGCAAAGTTCTTCATTAGCACTCTTCAAGAAAAATCTTGATGAGTGGATGGGAAATAGAAAATACACCCTGGGGATCACTTCTGTGTCTCCGCTCGACAGTGGCACAGGAAAATAACTTTCTTGGGTGGCATAAGCCAGGGAACCTTGTTGGCTTGGCTTACGTAGACCCTTGAGCCGATAGCCTAGTACCGACCTATAAACCTATCTGGAGACTTTAAAAGCACCTAGCCCTCCTATTTTTCTTTTGGAAAGTATCCAGCTGATGACTACTTGGAACTACAAGCTGGTGACTCTGGAGGCATTGTCATTTGAACCACTAGGAGATCTTTGGATGGCAATTTCCATTCTGACTACTCTTGTATGGGCAGTGTTGCAGGGCACTACAGCTCACAAAGAATCCATTGCTAAATAGGATGACTGTCTAAAAAACCTCACTTTCATGTACAATGCTCAACAACAGGAGCTAGGGTTGCAGAGACATCTAGCAGTGAATCACGCCATGTAGATATCAGAGCTTCAGTCAAAGGTCTACTAACTGGAGCTCAAACTGGATGGCCTCTAAAACAGAAGTGGCACAATAACCTTTGGGGAATAGATCTTTCTGAAAGCCAAGAAGGGAATAACCCAGTGGAGTTTGTAAGGAGATAACTATGTATGGTCTTAAAACTACCTCACCAGCCATTATTTCAGCAGGCACACAGAGTGCTGTCAAAGATGTGCAACAACAACTTGCCAAGGTATTTCATAAACAAATATTCAGACTACAATGACAAGGAAATAGTTTTAAGGAAGGGTTGGGAGCTGGAAAGCACTTGAACTCTGGCTGGGGCATCAGTTTACCTTGTCCTGAATTACATCAATGTGGTCTTCAGTGAACAGAAAGCCAAGGTATCATTTTTCTAAAAGGTAAGAGAAGTAGGTTTTCAATTTGAGCTCTGTTTTCTGGCCACAGACTGTTAACCCTGGATAGCCAGTAAACATCTCTTGATAACCCAGAAAAAACTTTCAACTTCCTTGACATCTCCGAGAATAGCCAATGCACGTGGCCAGATATATGTGAAATATCAGAAAGCAGCCGAGACAAGTGGAGAGCTAACCAGGGTCCTCCCATATAACCTATCAAAGCACCAGTGGAAAAAACATGAGAGCTACACTTAGGTCAAAAGTCACAGACTCACCTGTATTTTCAAGGAAGCAATTCATCCCCACAACAACCTCAATACCCACCCACAACACGTTTGCTACCTTACAACCTATACATGACCAAACCAACAGGACCTTACAGTTTGTAATGCCAAACCCCTCTCCAGAATATATGGAAGCCGTGGCAGGGGCAGCATCAGATTTTCCACACAAACAAGAGGCAGAAGCCCCAAAGGAAATTAAGCCAACCTGATCACTGGTCATCTCTTTCCTTTTGCTCCTACTTGTTTCCCTCTTGCATGAGCTGATGGTCAGATGACCATGGCAGGATGAGCCCACAGGGGTTTGGTGCCATAACACATGCATATGTTCAGGGTATAAGTAAGTAGCATGTTTAGAGATGTATTATAGAGGGTGTAAGTTGCTGTTTATCTACATTTAGCTGGGAGGAAGACGTCTCTTGGAGGTAGGAGGAGCTCACTGGCTGTGAGAGAGAAGGATACTTTCTCCTCATGTCTGCTTGAATCTCCACCCAAACGGTTTGTTTTTGACTGATTATAATTTTCTTTCTTTCCTTTCTTCTTAGCATTCAGGTACTTTATATACTTATATACTTCATTCTCTCTGCTTTTCTCATGTAGCATACTGCATAAACTCTTGTTTCTCTTTTCTTCCAGGCCAATTTGATTAGAATCGTACACTCACCACCAACACTATGCACAATGCAAGCGCTGTGACACCCAAATACAGGTACACAGATAAGTCCAATTCTATCAGTGTCTTCAATGTTCAAAGTTCTGTCTGGAAATATTAGGGGGGGGGGTCTCCACGATGTAAAATGAATGCCATATTTGTTCCTTTTAAGCAATATGACCTACAATTGATTTTTCTCCAAGAAACTAAGTTAAAGGGCTATTCTGATGAGAGAATATTCAAAAAATGGAAGGACTTGAAGGAAGCAACCTCTCACCAGTCTGCCAAGATGCTATCCTTATACTCACCCATCAGTAGCTACACTGGTCCTTAATTTGCAGATTAAAAGATGACTGGGGCAGGGGATTGGAGCTTAAAGTGAACACAAGTGGGGATATTATGGTTAGCTATTTTTTATGGCCCAAACATTAGATTTTGTGGATTCCTTCTAAGCATGTGTCAAGGCAATTGACACACGATATAGAAGTTGCACTGCCATGTTTGAGGGAGATTTTAATATAGTTTAAATGCTATATTGAACAGAATTCCAGCAAGAAAAATTAGACTCTCACATCTAACTCAAGCAGCCACCAACTTCATTAAGAATTCAAACCTAGTGGACACTTGGAGACCCTGCATCCTGATACCCCGGACTACACCAACCTGGCACCAAGATCAGTTACTTCTAGTAGACTAGATTATATTTTCTTTAATCTGGTCACTGTTAGAGAGTATTCTCTTGCAAATACCTCCCTACCTAACCACAGTCTAGTTCTATTGGAGGCACATGTTCTTAGGCTCCCTATCCATCTGGTCACTGCAAACTAAATCCCCTCTTATTGAAAGAACAGGAGACTAAGGAAATGCTACAATCTGCCGTCTGGAGTTAATTTGCTGATGGTAATACTTTCAGGGAGAACTTGGATCAGCATTGGAGAGTTTGAAATTATCTGCAAAACTACCCAACAAATGCACAGTGTAAGACACAAAAGCTGAGCACAAGTAAATCTGGAGCAATCACAGGCACTCACTGGCACGAATGAATCTGGAGCAATCACGGGCACAAGTGAATCTGGAGCAATCATGGGCACATGTGAATCTGCAGCAATCACTGGGAGTGAAAGAAGAAGCATACAATTGTGGGTGGGGGGTTGCACTGATTCTATCCTACGAAAGGAAATAATCTTCAAAAAAAAAAAGAGTATAAATCTATTCATCTGGCCATCAAAGCAGACAAAGGGCATATCTTCCCCACAATTGGGAGTATTATATCTTAGCCCTGAAAGATGAAGTGGATACTTTGCAGCAAAACATTTATACAATTAATGACATCATGGTGAAAGAATATAATTCCCTATACACATCTAGTATGCAAGTGGGCAGGGAACAGGGACAGGATTTCTTGAATAAGGTCCTTTTTCCCCATCTTTCACATGACGATGCACCATTTCTAAATGGTCTCATCACAATGAAAGTAGTTTGTTCTGCCATTAAGCAATTTTCCAAGGGCAAGGCATAGTGAGCTTTACAATACTTTCCCAGAAATCTTAGCTAAAGAGCTGTTGGAATTATTTCATAATGCTGAAGTATCCAGCTGCTTTCCTTGCTTCTCTCACATAGCCCGCATCATTTTCCTACCCAATCCAGGCCAAAATCTACAACCCCCTTAGGATACTGCACGGTATCTCTTCTGCAAATGCAACTCAAGATCTTTGCAAAACTTCTTGCCAGGAATATGGAAAAAGTGATTTGCAAGCTTTGTCAAGTCATGCAGCATGGGTGCATTAAAGGCAGGGCAGGGCAAACAGACACAATTACTCTATGGATTAATAACACACAGTTTAGCTAGAATCAAAATACTTGAATGGGAATGTATTTTTTAGATCTTAGGTAGGGCTTTGGCTCTCTGAAGTGGTACTTCCCTTGGGATGTCATGAATACTTAAGGGTTCCACTGGACCTTTTTAGAACAGTGGAAGCATTATATATTGGTCTCATGGCTCAGGTTATCATGAATGGCATCTCATCCCTACCCTTTGCATTGGCACGGAGGAACCCATCAGGGCTGCCCCCCCCCGCTATTCGTTCTTGTGATCAAATGTCTAGCCACCTTCCTGTAGCAACATTATGCTCAAGTTAGCATAAAAATCAGCACTACAACTCCTTCCTCCTTGTCATGGTTTGCAGATGATACAGCGTTGCAGATTACAGGCTCAGTATCAAACTTTCCCAAGAAATGGTTTGTACACATTTCAGGGCTTTCTTTAAACCTGCACAAATGTTCATTCCTACCCTTAATCAAAGTGTATCCAGGTTAAGCACAGCTTTATAAGATCAAAACATCACAGTTGTGCAGACCTACAAATATATGGGGATTCTGCTCTCCACAACATCTGGGATATCTCAAATTTACAATTACAATTACAACAATTATGGGAAACAGAGGGAAGGGAGGGGATGGAATTAGATACAACATCCAGTAACAATATTTTGATTTCAGGTTCAGTTTGTTCATGTCAGGGTTACAATATTTTTAATTACAGCACAATTTCTGTGAATATTAATAATTTTCACTTATTTTCAAAAGGATTTAAATACATTCCCTCAAGGAAAGCAAACTTGTCTGGAACCATCATTGATTTGAAGATGTTTATTAGAAAGAAAAACCTAACTCTAATGTTTCACAATGTTTCTAACA
>NC_056731.1:584071472-584128972 GCF_019279795.1 Protopterus annectens
TCAGACTTACAAAGTAGTTGAAACTGCCATAGCTCGTATTGGACACCACCTAATATCTAATTTCACATTGGTAAGATCTATTTTATTTTACTGGTAAAAACTGTCTGCTGTCGTCATGAATTCCCCTCCCAAGGCAGGTTCAGTTTGTGACAGACAGAGGAAGAGAGAGAGAGAGAGAAAGAAGAAGAAAAACTTTGTCTTACATTGATGCACAACGAGGTTTGCAATTAAATGAACTATATAATTATATATAATTAAACACACTTCCAATCTGACAGATCCCCCATGGATGTGACAGTTACATCATACTGTTATTTTAGTTGAACATTTTTTTTTATAATCTGTTATGCTTGTTAGCATACTTTAAGCAAGTCTCATATATCTAGAGCAATTGGGAACTGCAGTGGAAAGACGGATTGGTGTGAAGATGGCATTTGATTTGCTAAGTATCTTTCTGATAAGTCTTACAGCAGATGTCAACTTTTTTCACATACAATCCCTTTTAGAGACAGCTGAGTCACATGGTATATTTAAAAGATGCAGACAAAAATTATGTAACCACAGCAAAAGGGCCTAAATATTTTCATCAGTAAGAAGTATTTTTCTGTACAGACATATACTTGCAGTGGTGCATCCCGGGAAAAAATTGTTTTTGAGACACTAGACTAGGAAACAGTTGAGATTATAGTCTGCATGTAGATCAATAGCTTTTGTGCCAAGCTTTTAAATGTAAACGTGAAACCACAACATACATTTGTTCACAAATCTGCAAATTGCTATCCTTCTTGTGTAATGTGAAGCATAATAGTACACTTTCCATTTATGGTTCGACAGCTTTGGCTGGCCAGCAAGAACTCTAGCACTATAGTATTTCATATTCTTTTATACATAAGACCAAATCAAGGACAGGAGCTAGCATGCCCCACTGCAGTACTATGTGTTTTAAACAAGTAAACAAGTAAGACTACAGTGCACAAATGTATTTGCACAATTAAACAAAGATCTCCATTAGGGAGCAATATTAATAGCCTCGGGCTTTAGCCATGGACAAATGCAGACTTGTAATCTGTTTTAACAGAGGCATGCCTATTACACTTGACATATCAAGATGTAATTTTTGTCAGTGAGTTAGAAATATATCCACCTTCTGTATTATGTAAGCTGTAAATAACTAGTATACACATACTCCTTTCAACTTCATTTTTTCACAGCTTTGCATCCATCCTTTTTCTTGAAGTCTTTTAATTGCTCAAAGTGTATAAAGTACAGTTGTGCAAGCAAAGTTACTATAACAGTAAATCTTCAAATAGATAACAGTTGCAGTAGCCTCAGCTAAATGGAATTAGAGACTCGGTTCAATCTATCCTTCCCGGCTATTTACATTTCATCAGAGCAAAACATCTTGCTTAAGCTCTTTAAACAGTGATCTGTTTGATCATCACGTGTTAGGGTAACACTTAACCACTGGTACTATGTTCTACATTAAATCATGTTGCAGTAGCCTAAGTTATATGGGACAAATACCAGAGCTTAGAAAGAAGGGCTGGAGGAAGAAGGATCAGAGTTCAGGAGCACCTGTTTAATAGCCCTGCCAAAGCCTGCTCTGGACCTAGAGAGGGAATCCAGTTTGTAATGCTTGTTAATGGGGTTTACATATGACCAATTTACTGACTCTAGCATGTTTCAACAGTCCACTGCTTTCTAAAAAGCCACAGAATCATCCAAAGCCCTGGCAGAGTGGGCCCTAACTTTCCTTGGAAGTGTTTACTATATTAAAAATAACAAAAAAGCAATAGCATGAGACAACTATTATGAAATTGCCTGTTCCTTTTGTTTTAGTTTCATATGAAATAAAAAGTTGATCAGATGTCCTAAAAGTCTTTTGTCCTGTCAATGTGGTATTTCAGTTGCCTGTGAACATCCAGAGTGTATAAAACTCTGCCTTATTTTTTGGTTCTTGGAAGAAAACAGGGAGATGCATTCCTTCAAACACTGAAACTACCTTGTAATAAAGGAAAGATTTGTTTTCAATGTTACTCTTTCTCTTTGAAAGATGACATAAGAATAGCTTACCATAACAGCTTGCAACTCTGATACTCATCTTGCAGAAGTCAGAGCAATGGGTAACACTTTTCCAAGATAAAACTTCAAATAATCTTATGAACAGGATCAAAAGGACCCTAGACAGATGATTATGATAAAGGCAACCATTTTAAATGTTGGGGCCTGTTAGAACGAGTGCTGGAACAAAGAGACTGAATGGCAAAATGATTGTACTTATGATAAGTTCCATATGCCATTTCTTGAAATATCCCCTTTTCTCTGAGGTGCAACAATCTTGGAGTTGATATATATATATATATATATATATATATATATATATATTTGGTGGGTGTGGGAGGCTTATCCTTCCCCCTGCAAAAAACAAGTTTTAAGGAGAAGAGCAGGTAGGTGTGTGAATGTATGTGTTCCTTCTCTGAAGGTTGAGTGCCGGGCTGGTAATTCGACACCATAAAAATCCACTGCCAATCATAAGTAGACCGGAGATCGCTGTGGCGACCCCTAAAAGCCAAAAGAGAACAATTTTCAAGATTTGCTCTTCTGTGATTTCTGTCTTTTTTTTTTTTTTTAGCTGGTCAATGCTCAGCATTTTGAATGCTAACATTTCAACTGGGAACATGTGAAATAAAAACCCTTTCAAAGCTGTTTCACTTCAGGTAGGGTAGTAAGAGGGATCGAAGGGAAGAAAAGGATAGATGGCTTAAAGGTGATTCTTGAAAGGAGAGTAAGGAAGGCCACAGAATAATCATTCATACTGCAAAACTAATGTGTCAAAGACTTGAAAGGATCTTGCTTCTTGTCATGGAACCAAGCAGAAAATCCTTCTCACTTACCCATATATATGATTTCTTAGTAGCAGGTTTCTTTGCCTCCTTTAATACCATCTCTACATCCTCAGAAATAAGGTGCCTAAAGGGTATTAAAATTCTATCATCCAGGCATTTCACTGAAGCAGTTGATGGTTGGGATGTATCAAACATCCCATGCCCTGTTTGAGTTAGAGACATTCTGTGAGGAGGCTTGTGGTAGTTGCTTTTCATTGTTTAAAAAAAAAAAATGAAAGGAAAGGAGAATTCCTGATGCTGGGTCCAACAGGTGTCCATCGATAGTCCTTCTGCACCTTTAGAAGAACCCTAGTTATCAGATGAAAGGGTTGAAAAGTATGCATGAACATTCCCGAACATGGCAATAAAAGGCATCTCCCTTCCAGGCCTGTGTGTGCATGAACTTCTGTAGAAGGATTTCTGTACCTATTTGTTGTGGCTCAAGGCAAATAGAGCTGCTTGAGGAGTTTTCCAAGATGGACAAATTCCTGAAAGACCATCGGGTGCAGCTGCTATACGGGAGGGTCTGTCCTGGTCCTGCTTAGCTTGTCTGCAATATGTTTTGCTGTAACAAAATGTAGGTAGCCTATATGGACAGATTAGGTTACTGCAACATGATCTAATGATCAATATCATTGATTCTGTTCCTGCTTGTGGACATCACAGTCACATTACTTCAAATTTTGACATGCTTAGCTTTACTTATTAATGTATAACCATATCATTCATTATTTTTCTCATCAGCTATGAATATAAACCCTTGCTTTAACTCAAATATGAAGTGCTTGTATTTTAATCACTGTAAGTAACTTCTTCTGCTGTTGCATTTTGCATTCTACTCTGCTGGAGACACGCTAATGTTACATTCAGTACACAGTCCAAATATTGCCTCAGAGGCAAATTATCAGCTCTTGTTTACAGATTTATACATGACATTTTACTGCTTAAACTCATGTGTATTGTTTTCTAGTGTAAAATGTCACTGACAATGACTGTGGATGTTTCTGCATTTAATGAGTAAGTCAACATTGTCATTAGGGCTTTCCATATTATTCTTTGGTTAAAATGGGATCTGGCCAGATGGACATTTCAGCTGCCCAAATAACAGTAATATGCATAAACTAGCCTTGAAATGCTAACATGCCAGATTTGATTATCCAGTATATGGAACCATGGCCAACAATGAACTACCATGTCTTCAGTGCAGGGTAGCCTTTAACAGTTGTTGCTCGCAATCTGAGTAACATGATTTAGATAGGAGTGGAATGAGTGGGATCAGTCTAAGTCCACCCTATCCCTGTCATCTTCCCCTCATTTACTTCCATTCTCCCTCAAAAACAGTTGGAGGCTACTGTTTGTGAAGGTCTAATCTTGGCCATCATGTGGCACTCTTTCTGGATGAAAGAAAGATGTAGGGCCTACTTACTAGCTGAACTTTTAGAAAATGAGCCAAGTACAAAAGAAGCAAAAATATTAAAAAAATACAGAAGCCTCATTGTACTATTAACAAGCATTGAAGGATTCATTGCTCTTTATTCTGTAATGGAATTTGGAAATGTATTTGACATTAAGAATCTTGTTTAAAGCAGTCTGTCTCCTTTCACACCACACATTGTGACCTGCCATGTGGCTAAAGGATAGCTCTATCCTTGGCACAATACTGCCTCCCTACAGAAGTCACATGGCTAAAGGATAGCTCTACCCTAGGCACAATATTGCCTCCTTACAGAATGATCCCCATTCCTAGCTCTATTGACTCTTCATATTAAATTCCCCACTGTGACATTTTTATCATAGTTAGCTTACTCACTATGCACAATGTTGTGACTGAATTAAATTTCATAAAACTTTCTTTAGGCATTTGTCTCCCCTACTCTTACATCATTTAATCTAGTATATCTGAAAGTTTCTTGCTAAAGATAAACATTTAAAGAAGGGAATCTGTAGATTAGATGTGTCCAACCTGCGGCCCTCAGAGCTCTGCCATGCGGCCCTCTACCTCTAACTCCAACATCGATGTATGCATGTCCCAAAATACTTTTTTTTGTTGTGTTTTTGGTGCCCGGGACCTGTAACTCTAACATCAGTGTGCGCATGCACCAAAGCATCCTTCTAGTTTTGATTTTTCTGTGCCAAAGAAGGGTCTGTGTGTTCGCGCCATTATTTCGTGCCCAAGAATCAATGTGCGTGTTCTTGCTGAAGAGGGACTCGTCTATGGATTTGCCGCCATTGCCTTTTAAAGAGACAGCACTTAACCTGTGTTAATAGGTAAGTATGGTATGAGTGAGTGCATGCATGAAAGCAGAATGTTTGTGTGCGTGAAAGTGTGTGTGTGTGTGTGTGTGTTTTATGTGTGCATGACAGAGAGACAGAGAGAGACACATGCACAAAGAGGCTAACGTACAAACAAGTTAGCTCACAAATGCATCCTACATTAAAAGTGCACCTTCATGAAATTGCAGCTTTCTTGACAGGGAGAGTGTTGTATTGAATATGAAATCATACTTCTCAACTGTACAGATTTTCGAAGAATGTCTGGATTTTTGCCTCATCTTCCAATTTGTGTCTTTTGCTTAGGAAATAAAAGTAGTCATCCAAGGTAATGCAGTCCCAGGGAGTAAGAATGAGACAGCAGCCTAGGGTTAATGGGTCAGTAGTGGATTGACTAATGTGGGACTGTAGCATATAAAGTTTACTGTTTTTTTTTTGACAAACAAAAAAATCATCCAGTACTGTCTTGTCACTGGTGGGTTCTAAGTAGTGATAGATTGGACAACAGTAAGCATATCTTTGGTGGATCATCAATACTGGCAAATGAGGTGGGCACAATGTCATTTTTTAAATGTTTGGGGTTTTAGTGTGTATGTGTGTATTTGTGTTGGGAGTGCTGCAATAGTAGATGATTATTAAAGACAGAGACTTACAAACTATGGGGAATATGTTTCTTTGTTTCAAAACCTGATACTTGGGTACTAGGAATGCCAAAAATAGATTTTTTTAAGACATAGCTTCTTGCCATTTACAGTGGATGGATATTTACATTTAATGGACAATGTTAGCAGTATGAGTGTGGTCCTGTAGGAATCCAGAGGATGCCAAGTCTACCACTGCCAATGTCTTGTAAAGTGTCCTGGAAATGGATATTGGGATGTTACTGAAAAAATACAGCAAGTGGGCTTTGAAATGTAGTTTAACTAAACAAAGTGCACTTGCAATTTATAGGCCATAATTTAATTTATTTCGGGTAGTCCAGATCCTGGTAGATTGTATACCATTAGACTTAATTAGGGAGAGGTGTCATTCTATGGAAATAAGTAGACCTAGTTTCAGTGAAAGCTATGTGGTTGTTTGCAGGTAGGAAGTTGCAGGATGTGGAGCCAATGTGTTTTATTATTTTTAATGGATTTGTCATTTCAAAGTATGGTTTTCTTTGTTGCAAAAGAAAGCAGGATTGAATGAGCCAGATAATGCTTAACTGACAATAATGGGATATAAACATCATACGTGATGTATAATGTTTGCAGCTACACTTGTTTCAATGGTGTCTGTGATGCATAACTATTTTTGGGCCTGTGTCCCAATTTTATTCTTTGCTTTGTCCAGAATTCTTGCTCTAAGGTTGAAAGGTATGGTTCTATACTAAATCAGAAGGTTGTATTTACCTTGGAAGACTTTTCAGCATAATTATGAGAAACAGAGCGTTTTTAATATCTCCACTTATTTCCAATATAAACTGCCATGTAACCTTGCAAATAACTTTCTTATTAAGCTACTTTAATTCTTTTGGAATTGACAGGTATGCTTCATTGGTTCGGACGTAAGCATAGTGTGCTGTGTCCGATTTCTTGCAGCAGTCTGTGGTTTACTTATCACAATAATCTTTCTGTGTTTCTGTGTGTGTAATCAATTTAACAGTTTTAAAGATGTTTTCCAAAATTAAATAAATACATAATAAATAAAAAAAAGTAATCTTTTCTTCACTTTGAGCTATTGACAAACTCTGGGAATTTGTTTTTTTTTCAAAAGCGATGGTCAGCATTGCAGCTTAGTAAACGGTCAGTCTGTGAATAACTTCTGCACAAATTAAAATGTCTGAATGTCAAATGGCTTTAGATTGGAGGGAAGTTATATGTTTACTCCAGTATGTAGTATGATCTTAGAGAGTTTATAGATTTCTTATTGATTTAATTTTTGCTGAGCAGTTGTTTGTTGATTTATTGATGGTCCTTTTGGTGGTGGGAAATTACATGGATGAATCCATCTCTATTATGATTTTTTTTCAGATATTTTGACTTCCAGACAATTTCAATCAGTGAGACTGTGTCATGTGATTACCGAGGTTGCCTATTTTATAAGTAGGGGCTCCTTTTCTGTGTGTGTGTGTGTGTGTGTGTGTGTGTGTGTGTGTGTGTGTGTGTGTGTGTGTGTGTAAGAGAGAAAGATTTAATATGTATACTGAATATATTTTTGCAAATGGAATTCTTAGTTAAGTAGGCCCCTCTTCTTAGACAAGTAGACTTGAGTAACCAATATTAGATCTTAGCCATCCAGCTGGAAAAGTTTAGTATGTGGATTTTCATTCCGGTTTGATGAAGGCTATGCTACTTACTTAAGGAGTACATTCATGGCTATCCATCCAGTTGTAGTGTTATTGAACTACATTGTTTGATAATGAGAGGAGATTTTTACAGAAGTTGAAAGTTTTTGTGTCAAGAACCTGTCCATACAAAGTGGGTTGTTTAAGTTGCAGTGAAGGCTGTGGTCTTTGTAGTGAGTGTTTTAAATATAACCAGTATTTCTGAGGTGGAGAAAGTCCATTAAGGCAGGATCTTTCTTAGCCTGGAAAGCAAGCCAGTGATGAAATTTATAGGGGCTAGTGAGAGACAGAGGAAAGCAAGAAGCTTTTTAGTCTGTCTGGATAACTAAGTGAACTCAGTCCTTTGACCTTTTTTTGTCAGAAATGGTTGTAGTCTTTCTTTTGGTAGGGTGTTTTCTGAGGCACGTGCCAAAAGGGGTGTTGCACTCAATAATTGCTCTTGTAAAAGAAGAATACAGGGATGTTATGACCTTCTTGTCCCTAGATGAGATACCCTTACTAATGAGGTGGGCCATGTAAAAAGCTTTCCATACAACAGAGACAACGTGGTGGTCAAAAGTCAAATTTCTATCAACCTGGGTGCCCGAGCACCTCACGACTGATTGCATGTTTACAACATTGTTATTAATGTGATAATTTGTGGGGACATCACTCAAAGGGGATGATTGCGCATTTTTTGGCATTTAGCTTGAGGCCATGTTTCTGGCACCAGTCATTTGTTTGGGTGAGACCCTCTTGTAGCTTATTCAGAATTGTTTTATTAAGTCACTAATGTGAATTCTTTACTTTATTGCAAATTTGTTGGCTTATTTTTGTGGATTATAGTATTGTAGGACTGCTAATGTTGCCACTGTATGTAGATGGACTGCTAGAGTTTTTTTCCCCGTGAGAAATGCTAGTGCTGTAGTGAATATCTGTTTATTTGTAAAAAAAAAAAAATCTATATATTAACTAAGATGTTAGAGTTAACTGTTACATTAGAGAATTAGAATTAGAATGAGAATTAGAATTTTAAGGCAAATATTAGGCATTTATTACATGTATTAATTGTTCGAATGCACCTACAGTACAGCCAGGAGGTTGACTTTGGTCTCCCATGGTAACGAAAGAGTTAACTATATGATATATTTTATATGCGGCCCCAAGACAATTTATGTTCACTCAATGCGGCCTTGGCAAGCCAAAAGGTTGGACACCCCTGCTGTAGATGTTTATCATACTGCTTACTATTGCAATAACAACTTCTTGGGATATCCTGCCTACAAGTAGCCCGACTGGCTGGCCTGATTTCCAGAGGTCTATCTTCTCCCAGAGGTTTCAATCAAATCCTTACTTCTGCCATGTAATGATGTCAGTGGTATAAGAGGAACATCAGATGAATCCATCTTCAGATCTTTCCTGTCTTGTAGTTTGCTAGCCATGAAGTGGAAATTATGATGTTTAATATATCTGATGAAGCAACCAGTGAGTTGTGAAAGAGCTCATCTACTTTATTTTGCTTTTTATAAGTATTTTATATGTTTTATTATTATTTTTTATTAAAGCCCACTCCATCTTATCTGGCATCTGTTTTTTCATTTTAGCCATGAATTCCATCAACTATAATAGTCCATCGGTTGGCCTGCTTCTGTAAATATGTACCACATATAAGATTTTCTTATCTGTTTTTGTAAAGTGTTTTTGACATCTAATGTTTAGGAGTAACTCCAGTACTGGGTCATCTGTAAAAGTTAACAGTTGCATTGTGTGTGGAAAGCAAATTTCTGAAAGACTTCTACTCCCCCTTTTTTGTCCTGTCCTGACTTAGACATGAGACAGATTTATGTGTACAGTGTGCTAGTTTCATTCTGAATGCAATCTCTCTCTCTCTCTGGGCGTTTGCAGGGAAAAGAGAGCATGCTTGGTTCCAAGCCACTATGGAATCAGCCAAGTAATCCAGGAACCTTACACTCAAGGAAAAAATGTTCTGACAAAGCATAGACTGAAATCCTGAGAGACTGTGGGTGCTCTGCTTTTTCACAGAATTCAGCCCTAGGTCTATTAGTGCTTGATGAAGTGAAGCACTTTCACAATCCCTTCCTCTAGAGTCAGTGTCAGCCAGGGCTTCTGGCATGACCACTCTGCAAGTCACTGGTGTTGGTATTTTGCAAATGCTCCTGGACTGAAGACTTTATTGCACCTTCCAATACTGATGCTGTCTTAGTGTCAGAGGCCTGTTTCTTGATTACAGGTGGACAGAGTAGTGTACCCACATAATTTATTTGTGAGGAGATTCCTATGGACCAGAATGAGGGCTCAGTCACCTGGCTATGACTTGTTGTCTCCATGAGGGTTTTGTTTGAGGCATGAGGTAAAAAGCACCAAAGACTAAATTGGTGTCAGTGAACCTGGCTCACCATAGGTTGGGCAATGCTTCGGTCCATTTCACTTTCCAAGCTTCATCCCAACAACGTTTTCCAACTGTCCCAGAATTGCATACCTTTCCTGACTTCCAAGAAGCCAGTACTGGAAATCCCAGAGGTGTGATTTCTCATGCTTTTTCTAGAAACAGATACCTCAACTATGAGACTTTGTTGAGTCAGATCCTGTTTTTGTCTCCATATGAATCTGGAACTGAGGCTTAACTCAGATGTACAACTTTCATGTGCCTGTCTGAGCCTAGGACACTTTGTTCCTCCAGTCATGGATGTCCTGTACGTTGTGTTCACCAGTACATCTATGGGGTCAGATTCCTTCCCACCTCTGTTTGTAGGAAACCACATAACATTTATAGGGTTAGGGACTTCTATACAAGAAATTCTAGTTTATCCAGCTGTGGAGTCCCTGGATTCCACTAAACAGTCCACCCTGTAACCCTATTCCCAATTACAAGGAGAGCAGGATACCTGAATGATTTGTAAAAAAGTGTATACCTCTGTTACCCTATACTTCAGAGCCTTGAACTGCCAGACCTACATTCTTATATTCCAGCAGTCCCCAGTGAGGGAATTTAATATAAGGACCTGAACCAGGAGATTCATAAATTATGAGACCTCTCTTTTTCAGGTGTCCAAACACTTCAAAATTGTGGATATGATGCAGAGAATGTATTATGTAGGGCAGCAGCCATGGGGTCTGTGATTAAGAGACATGCATGGTTGAGGACTCAAGTCCCTACCAGATCATGTAAAGATGGAGATATATAAATTCCTCTTTGGACCCCCAATGAAGGTGTATTCAAGACACTGGAGGGGAAAAGAAAAATCATGCTATGTGACAAGTAGCCTTTTCAAAGTCAGGCATCAAAATTCTGAAGTTATTACCCAGCTCAATCTTGACTCATGTCCTAAACAAGATCTTCTATTTAAGGGGTAAAATAAAACATTTCAAACCTTTACTGGAAAAGCTCATCCAGACTCTGCCACAACTTGGTGTGAGGGAAGTGTCGGTTTGGTTTTGCTTTCTTGTATTTGTATTAAGTTATTGCCTTCCTCGCTTTTGTATACTGTGATTTGTTTTCTTTACACTATGTTTTACTTGTATTCTGTTTTTAATTGAATATTAAAACTAGGAAAGAGACCACAGATGTGAGTCTTATGAGTCATACAGAAATTTTTCCTACTGTGGCACCGTTGTGTTCTTAAAAACACTGTCTTTCTAGTTGCCTGCCCCTTATGTTAATTTGACCACATATCTCCTTCCCTCTCCCCTTTCATTGACTATTGTGAATAAAGCACAAAATTATCATTTTGTGAAATCACTCTCTTTCAAATATCTAAATTTATTGGCCATCCCACTGTATTCGATAGAACCTGAATACAAAGTGACCACCTCTTGCAATTTATCTTGCTCTTTTAAAATTAGTGGCTCTTCACTTAGACAGCTAATGCTTAAGTTACCCCCTTTTCATAACTAACTGCTTAGTGCACACTGCAGTGCTTTGGATATTAACCTATTTTTGTGCATCTTACCTTTAAAATCCGCAACATCTTTTTCAAGACCACCAATTATTGGAGAGTCCACATTCTGCCTCTCAGTAGTCATCTTGGGATTAGTGCTTCTGTTTTCTCCTGGTGAGAAAAGTAGCACAGGGACATTGTTTCCTGGAGACTACTGATCACTGGAAAGCATAACTGCTTCATAGGTGACAGCTTGGCATTTGTGTTTATATTCTGCTCCTGGCGAGAGATGGAGCAGAGTGCATTGATTCCTGACTTGTTTCTGGTTGGGCAGTGAGTATCTGTGTTTCACCTTCCTGATTGCTCTGGTTGCTATTCAAGGCATATATCAGGAAAAGGATACAACAAGCCTACAGACACTCTTGCAAAATGCCTACAGACACTCTTGCAAAATCTGGGACAAGATTGTGGATCACCAAATACGCTGTGTCCTGCTTCTCATCTTGGGATTGGTACTAATGTTTTGCTTCTGGTGAAAGAAGAAGCAAAGGAGCATTGTATCCCAGCAGAGTGAAGCAGTGGTGAGACCAGCACTAGTAGTAGCCAAGCCGTAGTTGTTCATGCGACTTCCCTCTTTTCATCACTCTTCACAAGCTAATTCTTTGTTTTCAGTAAGTACTGCTTGATTTGTTTCTAACTTCAGAATATCTGCTTAAATACTTCATCGTTAAAATTTCAGGGCCTATTTATTAGTTTTCCCTCAAGTGTTTGACAGTGCTCTTATATCGACATAGATATCTTGAGTGACATTTTTCCTGTAAAAGCACAATTGAAATTTCACCAATACCTAGTTGCACACGGACTAGTTTGTGGTGATAAGGACCGTTCCCAAAGTTGTAAACCAGAAGGTCCTGACATTGCTTTATATTCTTACTCCAACTGTCTAATTAATAAAAATGAGTCTGTTACCATTAATATGAACTTTTCCACTATCTCCATTACCAGCTTGGTGGATAGGGTATCCTAAGGCAATGTAGAAATGTTTACTGACAGACATGTAATTCTCAAACAAAATGATATGGTAGGTGAGAGATATTTACACAATGTCATTGGAGGCAAAGCTCTCAAAAAAAGTACTCCTAATGTCAATATGATTGTCAGTAGTACATGCTGCACCTATCACACACAATTCAAAGCAGACATATAGACCCACATATTAAGATGTATAAAACAAAATCCACATCAGCAGAACCAGCAGCAAAGAGTCCAATATATCGAATAACTGACCAAAATAAAATGAAAAATTATCAATGAAAATGTGTCTAAACATAAAATATTTAAAACCAAGAAAAACGAAACATAATAAATGGAACCGATTTGATGATGAAAAATAAGAAGTAAAACATAAAAAATAATAAGTCATAAATTAAGAATAAAAATAATGATAAAATTACCTCTGCATACTTCTGAGTTTCAAAATGCAAGCTGAACTTACTCTGTCGTTAAGACCTGGAGGTCTATATGAACAGAGTTTCAGCTGTCAAATCACTTCTAGGCGCTCTAATAATAGTTGGAAAGGACCCCCCCTGATGTCAAAGGGAACCTGTCCTAACACCCTAGAAGTAAAACTGTGCTTTGAAACTCAGAAGTATGCAGAGGTAATTTTATCATTATTTTTATTCTTCATTTATAACTTATTATTTTTTATGTTTTACTTCTTATTTTTCGTCATTAAATTGGTTCCATTTATTATGTTTTGTTTTTCTTGGTTTTAAACATTTTATGTTTAGACACATTTTCATTGATAATTTTTCATTTTATTTTGGTCCGTTGTTCGATATATTGGACTCTTTGCTGCTGGTTCTGCTGACGTGGATTTTGTTTTATACATCTTAGTTTGTTTCAACTTTTGTTGCTTCATATAGACCCACATATGCTGAGGCACTTAAATGTAACCTTCCTAAACCCCAAACACTTCCTAGGTGAAGTACACATAAATACCCTCAGCAACCCCAAACCCCTTTCAAACCAACACCCACATCAACATATAGACCCACTTCTCATGAAGCCTATACCTCTAAGCCTATAATTCAAATCACCACACAATTCAGCATTCTAGTCATTCCATCATGAGACACATTGATGTACCTCTCACCAGGGTGAGCAAGGAGAAAGTCACAGTCAGCTGCTTATCAGGGGCTAGGATCTGCCACATTACACACACACTCAAGTCACTGGACCACAAATACCAGTATGACTCAGTCATTGTCTATGTGAGTGTAAATGACCTGAGACATACCTCCCTAGACTGCATGAAGAGAGACATTATGGAGCTCTTGGAATATGTGTCCCAGGCTGGCACTGCTGCATTTTACCTTCTCCAAGGTTGATGACACAATACAAACAGAAGATTATAATAATATAATATACGATTTTAATAACTGGTTTCTGGTGTCATTCTAAGGTGATGCAATATTTGCCAGCAGGGAAGGAGATGGTCAACAGACCACACTACTTTGCCAGGGATGGTCTGCACCTCTCCCCTTCAGGCTTTCAAATATTAGCTAAAACATTATCTTCCCCCATAGTCCCTTTTTTAGGCAATGCCAAACTGAAAGCACTTCCAACATAGGAAATCAAAACCAAGAAAATATAAATGTGTTTCTGCTCAGTGCTAGGAGTCTAAACAAAAAACTCCACTCCCTAGAAGCTCTCTTTACAATAGAGAATGTTGACATCTGTGCAGTCACTGACACTTGGTTTAAAGCCATGGTGAACACAATGACAGTGCAAGGTTATGATGCTTTCCACACATTTAGACCAGCTACTCCACTGACAGGGACTAAAGGTGGAGGTGTCTCGATTTTCATCAGAAATAAATATACCTCAAGGCAGGTCAAACAGGACAATGCACTTGAGCTGCTCCATGTTCAAATCCAATACCACTTCCTTGCAAGCTACAAGTCCCCCTCTATGACCCAGGAAACCCATACCATGTATTTAAATTTATTGGAAACATCAACCAACCCAATACCATATTCATGGGTGACTTTAATTACGCCACTGTTAGCTGGGAATCCTAAAAGACACCAAATTTACAGGCACAGAGATTCCTGGATTTTGTAAACACTAAACTTCTGGACCAGATTGTCAATACACCAACCATGGATGCAACCATACTGGATCTGGTTCTCACTTATACTGGAGGGTGCTGTGCACCCCCCTAGTGTAATGTCTTCCCTGGTAAGGTTAGACCACAAAAATATCTCCTTTGAAGTAAAAATAAAACCTGGACCCCCATCTAAACCTGGAATATTCAGGAACTACTCAAAAGTGAACATCCTGTTCTTAAGTGATAACCTGACAAAAATGCAAGCCCCCATAAACCCTGAGGGTACTGCTGCCTATGCAGAGCTGTTCACAGAAACCCTATATAAGCATGTTAATAGCTGAATAGAGGCAGCAGTACCCACCAGGAAGAAGTACAGAATTAACTCAAAAAACAAGCCAACCTGGTGAAATCACAAAATTAATAGGCTATATAACAGAGGGAAGAAAATTATAGCAACAATTAGTAGATGCAGCACCCAGCAGGATAAAAGCACTCTTGTCAAACTAAACAAACAAGTCAGAGGACAAATAAAGTCTACCAAAGCCAAATTTGAGGTCAGTTTGGCCTCACAGGCCAAGGACAACCACAAGACATTCTTTAAATATGTCCACAATCTCAAAGACAACACACAATTGTGTGTAGAGTAGCCACCTATGCTGAACTAGAAGATATAGCAAACCTATTGGCCAATAAATTCAGCTCCACCTTTACCCCACTCTCCCTCTCATAGGTTCATAGGTAGGTACTAGGCTATCGGCCCTGTGGCCTATACAAGCCCAGCCAAAAAGGTACCTTGGCTTTTGCCACCCAAGAAAATTATTTTCCCTTGCCACTGTCGAGCAGAGCCACAGAAGTGATCCCCAGGGTGAATTTCCTACTTCCCATCCAATCATCAAGATTTTTCTTGAAGAGTGCTAATGAGGAGCTTTGTTTGATATAGATAGGTAGTTTATTCCAGAGTATGGGAAGTCTATGGGAAAGGAATCTATCCCTCTGGCATGTTCTGTTTATTGTGGTGACAAGGTTTAGGGCGCTACAGTGTGTAGCTCGGAGGGATTGGGATTTCTTTAAGTCGAGCATATCCAACAGCTCTGGGTTTGACATAGCTTTGTATGTTAGGCAGAGATCATCTCTGAGTAGGCGATATGCGATGGAGTAAAGCTGGAATTTTTTGAGACGGTCTGCGTAGGGCATCTGTCTGAGGCCAGTAATCCTCTTTGTGAGGTATTTCTGCTGCCTTTCCAGTTGTTGTAGATGTCTTGTGAGGTGCATACCAAAAGGGGCGTTGTACTCTATTATGGGTCTAATGAGTGATGAGTAGAGGGGAACAATGACCTCTTTTTTTCTGGATGAGAAACCTTTTGTCGTTACAAAATCTTGTGATATAGGGATTTATTAGGTGTGCCATGTAGAAGGATTTCCTGAATACTGTGGCAATGTGATTATCAAAGAAGAGACTACTGTCCACCTGTGTCCCAAGGTCTCTTATCACACTTTTGGTGTTAAGTATACTACCGCCTATGTTGTAGTTCATGGGTGCAGAGTTTTTACCAAAGGGGATGACAATGCACTTTTTGGCATCGAGCTTGAGGCCCTGGCTTTACACCACGCATCTGTCTCAGTGAGGCCCTTTTGTAGGATGTCCACATCATTAGGTGTTTCGATTATGGCTCCCAGTTTGCAGCCATCTGCGAACTTCGTTAGCCAAAGACCTTCTGTGTTAGCCTGTACTTCAGAGAAGTAGATACCAAACAGGAGAGGACCCAGGACTGAACCCTGTGGTACTCCACTTGTCACTGGTCTGAAGTCAGATTTGGAGTCTGCTACTTTCACAGTGTGGGTTCTGTCAGTGAGCCAGTTGGCAACCCATCTTGTGACATAGGGATTTATACCTAGTTTAGTGAGTTTATCTATAATTCCAGAGTGGGGGATGGTGTTGAAAGCCTTTGCAAGATCTAGATAGGCTGTGTGAACCACCTTACCCTTGTCTACGGCTTTGGTGACTGCTTCAAAGAAGTCTATCAGGTTTAGGAGACATGATCTGCCTTTTACAAACCCGAACTGGGTGGGGTCCAGAGTTTGGAGATTACCAATGTCTGTTTATAAGTTCCATGATGATACGTTCCATGGCCTTGCAGACCAGGCTCGTCAGGCTAATGAGACGGTAGTTCCCGGGGTTCTTGGTGGTTCCCCCCTTGTGGAGTAGGATAACTGTCACTGTGCGCCATTCAGCAGGCACAAAGCCTGAGGTGAGGCTATGATTGAACATGGTACTTAGGTGGGGTGCCAGCTCATTCTGTGGTTCGTGTAGAACGCAGCCTGGGATGTTGTCTGGTCCCATGGATGCTGTGTTCTTGGCTTTGGAGAGTGTGTTTTTTACCTGTGCAGCCATGATTACAGGAACTTTGCATTCTTCCGGTAAAGATATGGGCTCTTTAGGGGGTGAGAAGGGGGTAAAGTTAGAACTGAACCTATCTGCCAGGATGTTGGCAATATCAGTTGAGTCTGTATATTTAGTCCCATTGTGCTGTAACTCGGAGCAAATCTGAGTGTTGCCATTGAGATTCTTGACATAGCTATAGAATGCTTTGTGGTTGTCTTTAGAATCAGTTTGTTTTCGTAACTAGCTTAGGAGGATTGTATCAGGGATCGCATCTTCTTACTGAGGCTGACCAGGGAGCTCCTCCACTCATGGGATTTTACTCTCTTTTGCAACAGTTTCTTCCTTCTGTTGTACAGTTTGTTTATGGCAGGGGACCACCAGATTGGCTTCCTTTTTTTGGAGGATAGCGTCTTGGTTCTGTTTGGGCTAGCACGATCCATGCACTCATGTAAGTGCTTATAAAGTGCAATTGTGTAGGATTCAGTAGTCGTAACTGTATTGTCCATCTGCATGGGTGTCATGAAGTTCATCACTTCTGTCTTAAGAAGCGTGAAGTTGGCCTTGGAGAAATTTTTTACCATGGTTTCCTTAATGGGGGGTGGGGGCAGGATGTGGGTATCTAGGGGAATTAGCTTATGGTGGGATCAACCAATGAGGCATTGACTTCAGGTGTGGAACACCGGTCACTCATGCTGGTAATGACTAGATCTACGATATTGTTGCCCCTGGTGGAGGTGTGGATATGTTGATCCAGGGCATTGGAGTTTATGAATTCCAGAAAGCGTTGAGCGAAGGAGTTGGTACATGAGTAGTTTTCCCAGTTAATGGTGGGGTAGTTGAAATCGCCCATTATTAGGGTGTTTTGTTGAACCCTAATATTTTCCAGTACATCAAGAAAAGAGGAGTGGGAATCCTGGGGCATGGTGGGTGATCTGTAGCAAGCTACAATTTGGATTGCAGTTTTGCCCAGAGTTAGTTGCAGTTGGATAACCTTGGCTGCATTATGTTGAGCAACTAGCCTGGAGGTGTGAATATCCTTAATGAATATGGACACACCTCTGCCTTTGGTGTTCCGCTCCAGGTTACATGGCCGTAAAGTGTGGTATGAGATATAGCCTTGTAGTACAGGGGTTCTCTCTGGAGCCTTGAACCAGGTTTCAGTCACTGCACAGATATCGATGTTCTCCATTTTAAGGAGTGCCTCGAGTGAGTGCATTTTGAGATTTAGACTTCTAGCATTGGGTAGCATCACCCTCAGTTTTTGCTTGCCTGTTCCTGTTATGGTGGTGAATTTCTCATTTAAACATTGCCTAAAAAAGTCACTTTAGGGGTGGCAAGAACCTTAGCCAGTATCCGGAATCCCAGGGGTGACAGGTGCAGGCCATCTCTGGCAAAGCATCATGGTCTGTCGACCATGTCATCCCAGGCAGACAGATACTGGATCCCTTTAGAATGGCACCAAAAGCTTAGCCAATTGTTGAAGTCAATCATTTTGTCCTTGTACTGCGGCATCATTCTGGGTGATGGCAGAATGCTACTCAGGGCTAGGGTCATTCCTGCATGGGCTACAAGATCGGAGAGCTCTTCCATGTCTCTTTTCATGTAGTCCAGGGAGGTACGTCTCAGGTCGTTCACACCAACATGGACAATGACAGAGTCATATTTGTACTTGTTGTGGACTGACCTGAGTGCGTGGGTTATGTGGCGCATCCTGGCACCCAACAGGCAGCTGACAGTAACCTTGTCCTTGTTTAGCCTGGTGAGTGGGACATCAGTGTGCCTGACTATAGAGTCACCTATGACTAGTGTGTTGGGTATGTTGTTTTGCCTTATTGGCTGTGGTTGAGTGGCACACTGAGTCTGCAGGCTGTGTGTCACTTGGGTTGTGTTGGGGGTCTCTATTGCTTGAGCAGATTATTATTGAGAGCCTCCACAAATGTTTTTGTGTTTCTATGTGTGGATTATGGTGGTGTAGATTTAGTGAGACTATGTGATGAGTGTGGCGTGGTGCAAGTGTTTACCTTCTCCTCTTGACTGTCAAGTTCAGTCTTGATTGGAGAGAGCTTTACCTCCAGTTTGGCTAGATAAGTACATCTCTCACAGGTTGTAGTGTTGGGTGGTAGGAGGAGAGGGTTGTCTGTGTACATGAGGCAATTTCTACATTGCCCCAAGATGCCCAGAGTCATCAGATAGACAGGAGAGAACACTGGGAGCTGACCCTTGGACATGCCTGAATAAAAAACTATTTTCCTCTAGATAAGTGAGGAAAGTGAGCACAAAAGCTGTTTTTCTCTAAGCAAGTGAGAAAAGTAAGTACCAAAACTATTTTCCTATAGGTAATGAGGAAGGTTGAGTGCTGTAGTAATTAGTAGGTTATTTAATGCTTATAAGTTCTGAACAAGTGTCTGAACAGTGAACCTCTCAATCTTCTGTCAGGAAATACCATCAAATACAACTCCCTCTGTATCACCAGGGAACAGGTCCTTAATCCTCTCTCTAAGACCAAGAACACTGCATCAATGGGCCCGGACAATATTCCAGGATGCCTTATAAATAGCATGAAACATGACCTATCAGACCCTCTGGATTTGCTATTTAACTGTAGCCTCCAAACAGGCTTTGTGCTTCATGAATGGAGAACAGCAACAGTCATCCCTCTGTACAAAGGTGGGCCATCTACATACCTGGGAAGCTACAGACCCATAAATCTTACTAGTCTTACAGTATATGTAAATCCATGGAAAGAATTATCATAGAAATGATCAATAATGACATAGGAAACCTCCAGACACTGGACCCAAACCAGTTTGTTTTAGTCAGGGGCAGGTCATGCCTACTCACCCTGGAGGACTTCTTTGAGAAGGTCACCAAAGCAATGGATGAGGGCAAAATGGTTCACTCTGCCTTCCTTGAACTGGCCAATGCATTACACACAATACCCCACTCAGGCATTGTTGACAAATTCAAAAGGATAGCTACAAACCTATATGTCACCCAGTGGATAAGCCTACTGGTTTACAAACAGGACCCAGGAAGTTAGAATTAAGGAGTCCACCTCTACAAAGACACCAGTCATAAGTGGAATCCCACAGGGATCAGTCCTTTGACTGCTCCTTTTTGGCATTTACTTCTCTGAAGTCAAGGGCCAATGTCAATGGGTTCTGGCTGATCAAATTTGAGATGATTGCAAATTAGGAGCTGTCACTGAATCCCACACTGACACAAATATTCTCCAGGAAAGACTGACACAAACAACTGGTATCAAAGCCACGGACTAAAACTAAATGCCAAGAAATGTATAATAGTATTCTTTGGGAAGTCATCCATCCCTGATAACTGTCCTATTGACAACACACCCCTTAGACCTGACCCAGTAATCATGGAGTTAGAGACACACATAGACAGTAATCTAGCCTTTGACCATCATGTATCTACAGTAGTGAGGAAATCATTCCATGTTGCATAACTTATAAACGATGGTATGACATTTAGGTCCAAGGAAGTCATTGTTCCACTGTATTTGGCATTCATCGGTCAAAGGATCATAAGAGATTACTAGGCTATCGACCCAGAAGTCATTTTAAGCCTAGCTGTTTCAACCCATTGTAATACCATAGTGGTACTAGTGAATACCCAAGATTGCTTTTAGTGATGACTGCCCATGTCCAGGAGGGTTGTGGACGCTATCTGGGATAAGAATTTATGATGCCCCATCCACTCATCCAGGTTCCTCTTGAACAGTGTCATAAACATCAAAAAGTTAGTTGATAATAGACCACAAGTAGCCTACAAGAACATGTATTCTCTAAACAGACTTCTTTGTTATGATAGGAAGCCTTCAGTTAGCAGGAGTTTGAAGAAGAAGGGCACATATCCTTGTTTTTCTTGCAATCAGTGCAAGTTCATAGCTACTTCAGATTGTTTTATTCACCCAATCACAGGACATAGGTACACATCCATGTTTTATGCTGATTGCACTTCCACCAACCTGGTATATGTAGCTGAGTGTCAGGCATGTAAATTATTCTATGTTGGGATGACTACCAGGACCCTTCGTGAGCGAATACGTGAACATATTTATGCCATCGAGAAAGCCAATACTACCAATGCCTTGGCCAAACATGTCTTAGATAGCGATGCCTCACACTGTTTCAAATTCAAGGTCTTGGAACTTGTTCACAAAGGAGGAAGACTAGGCAATATTAGGAACAACACTGAGGAGAGGGAAGGAAAATGGATCTTGAAATTACAAGCCCATAGGCTTGGACTTAATGACAGATTCACACTCAGACCATTCCTAATAAACAGACCTTTGAAACATTGATTTTACATACACATGCACACACAACAATGCTTGTTTTTAATTTTACATTGCCCTTTTAATGATACACCACCTTAAATCATGTTCAGCATGTGATTTGTTAATTGCTGACACTTGTTATGTATTTAAATGGTTTGCTCTTTGCTGCATTTAATGTCTGATGAAGCGTTGGATACAACGCGAAAGCGCTTACTCCTGCAGTTTTTATTCTGTTTTGTCATTAAACCTGGATTTTAATGAACTCTATGGACTGTGACTTATTCTACTTGTTTACTTGAACCTTCCAACTGGATTTATCCTTACAACGCATGTTGCACACCTCTAAGATTTTTTTTGTGTTCATGATTTGTTCTTAACAGAGGGTGCTTTACCTGGCAATATATTGGTTTTTAATTCTGTATGCTATCTGTGCATGAAACAAATCATCCCAAAGCTGGGGGCAAATCACGCTAAGTTCACAAATGATGGGTTGAATCCTTTAGTGGCTGTGATGCATCTAACTAGACACGAATCATTGAATTTGTTTTTGCTATTCCTACTAGCAACACCCATGTTGAACATATATTTTCAATGATGAAAAACTTGTGGACTGATGAGACAAACCCCATGAGGCCTGAACTTGTGAAAGCTGAACTACATGTAAAAGTCAATTTTGATATGTCGCGTTCTCAGTTTTTTCACTATGTATCCAAAGAAAAGTCATTGCTGAGAGCTGCAAAAAGTGAACAGAAATATTCATTTAAGAAGAACAGAGATTAGAGCATTAGACAATAGTCATGGAACAATAACAGTTTATGGACCTGGTACATATTTGCTTGAAGTGTTAGGACAGTGGGAGGACCTTGTGGGAGATGTCTTTAAAACTAGATGGCTTTAGAACCTCAGAGGAGACTTCTATAACAAAAGAACTGCAAGACCCAGAAACCTCTAGGAGTAGGAGAGCACTGAGTCATTAAGCATCCTAATGTAACTGTAAATATTACATCCCACCTGCAGTCAGAGCACGAGATTTGATGGCCATCCAGCAGCAGGACTAACTGAAGAGAGAGCAAGTCCACCAAAACAGTGAGTGCAGCTGGTGTAACCAGCGCTGTGGAAGTGTAGCATGTCATTTAACACTTGCAGTACTAGACACCTGTAAAAAGGATTCAGGCTGATCCCATTGTGCCATGTTTACTTCAAGCAGTCACACCTTTTACTTATCGAATTATCAATTTACTGTAAAAGCAGTTGCATCTTTTCCATACCAAATTATCAATTTGTGGATTAAGGAGAGTCTATGACATGTCGGAGTGCTATTTGTAAAATTGTAAATTTTCATCAGTAGAATATGTTTAAAAGTAGGGTATTGTAAAATGAAAGATTAATAAAAGGAAAGCTGTGCTTGCTAAACTGCTGATAGAAGAAGTAAAACTATGAAGTTTTACTTGCTGGATTATATGTACTTCGGCAAATTTTCTTCATTGTTAAGCAGATTAGCTAAACTGTGCTAGAAGAAATGTTGATCCGGCCTTGAGAGAGCAGCTTCTTTTCTATAAAGGGTACAGAGTTGTTTATCTGCAAATTTGCTGATTAAGTATGTATATCCTAGTTGCAGACTGCTAAAGGAACTATGTCAGAGAGTGTGTTTAGATTGCATCTGATCCTGCATATAAACAAGGGAACTTTTCTATAGTTTAGACATATTGACTAGAAAATTCAGCCAGTAAGGGCAGTGCTAGGGCTAAGGGCTATTGATTTAAATTTGGTTATCCATTTCTCTGAAAAAGTGCTTTAGTGTTTTCTAATTTTTGTGTAAGAGAAGCTAAAACAAGTGTCCTCTGTCCTGAGTTTGTTTTCCTCTGTTTTAACAAGGTTGAACTGCAACTGACTGTTTTGTTTTACCTTGCTAAACTGTGTATGAAAAAAATATTATGAACCAGTATTTTGTGTGCCTTCCTGTAGGCTGTAAATATTAACTTTGCTATAATATGCATGCAACAAAAATATGATTAGGTGTTTCTGTTACACCATGAAACAATGCCCCTCTGCTTGTCTGCTGGCCAGGCAATGGGTTCTTGGGTAGACTTTGGGACTTTGAGTACAGCCTTGCAGTCAGTAGCACTAGCAATTAAAATAAGGTTTCATATAACATGTGTGTGCAACTGTGCATTTGTATTTGTGTGTGTTTCTCTCTGTGTGTGTATGTGTGTGTGAGACAGAATTCTGTCAACTGCTTACAGTTTTAAAGTATCAGGATAATTATTCTCTTTGGCCAGGAGCCTAGGACTGAAGAGGTTTCTCTTGGACAGTTGGATGAGAAACAGGAAATTCATCCCTGGCTTGGCACCTATATGTCTAATGGACACAGGCAACCTGCAAATAGTTCATCTCCCAGGCTCCTGCTTACACTTATCAAGGCTACGAGAACTTGTCAGAGATTTGGGATGCATAGTTAGGCTTAAAAAGGCCCTTGTGGTTGTTATCCTAGTAAATCTCTATGAATATATGAACCTATAAAACAAGGACAAATCAGGTAAACAAGAAAGTATTATTTAGGAAGGAAGCAGAAGCAGAAACCTGGGAGACACCAGAGCCATGACTCCAAGATGAAACAGGTATGAGTTAGATGGGCTGATTCCCTCCCCACTCCTAATTCCACCCCAACCCTCTTCCTGTACTTTTCTTCCATTCCCCTTCATACTGAGCTGGAAGCTGGCAGCGGCTCCTGAACAATGTATATCAGGGTTACAAACTACAATTTCAAGAAACTATAAGGTGCGGCATAAGTCCTCCTGCTCTTAAAGATCAGCTTGATCTGGTATCTTCTGTGCCAAGAGAGATGCCGGAGGAAGGGGGCATAAGAAAATAACTCAAGGGTAAAAAGATGCTGGCTTTTACTCTAGACTGTTTCTGATGTCGATAAAGGAAGTTATTTGATGATACATATTACTTTTATCTCATGTAAACAGCTTTCTCATTGTTTCAAAGTTCAGAGCATTAACTTTCCAAAGCCTACTCCCCTTGCTATCAGTTCAGGGCCTCACAACCGCTCTAGACCTAAAGGATGCTTACTTTCACATCCCATTGTCAAAGACCACAGAAAGTTCCTTGGGTTTGGAGCTGGGGTGAGGTGGGACAATACCAGTTCTTATTCTTACCCTTTTGCTTGTCTGCTGCATACATCTCAACTTACAGATTTTCACAGAACATCCAGATTTTTGCCTCACGTTTTTCATCTGTCATAAAATTGTGGTTTTCTGACAAATTGTTGGTGAATCATGGAGAGATGAAGTCAGAAAAATAATGACAGCTGAGTTTCAGACTTCATACCCTTCAGAAAATTCATGTTAATGCAAAACCTGATATTCCATTAACTTTCTAAGTTTGTAAGACCAATATTTAAAAATTGTCCCTATTTTTGGGCCTCTGTCTCACTCTTATTCATGGCTTTGTTCAGATTTCTTTCTCTAAGAGGTTGAGAGGTATGCTGCAGCCATTCATGTCTACCCCTACCTAGATGACTGTGCCATTCAGGCAGATTCCTTGGAGGGATATGTGAGTGTTTGGACTTTACCATAAATTATTTCAGGGACCAGGATCTCTTAGTCAAACTAAAGAGGTCCAACTTCATCCTCAGAATGAGTCTGCTGTTCCTGGAGGCATGTCTAGACATGAGCCTTCAGAGAATGTTCCTTCCAGAAGACAAAATATTGTCTCTGACCCTTTAATATTAGAATATTCTACAGTAGGAGCCAATATCAGTTGAATAATTACTCATAGTGCTGGCTTACTCTGTCTCTTGCATTCTCATGGCACCATTAGTCTGATTGTACATGAGAAATACTCCAGATGCACCTCAGAAATAGGGGAGGCCAGCACACTCAACCCCTGAAGACCAAGACTCCCCTCTTTCCTTGCATCAAGAAGGAGATCTCATGGTTGATAGCATCACTACATCTCAGTCTGGGACTCTCATTCAGTGTAGTCCAGCCTCCTCTGATCCTCACAACAGACAATTCAGATCTAATATGGGTATGGCATTTGGGCTCATTTCAAGTTAAAGAAAGCTGGGATCTAAAGATGAGAAAAATCACACAAATACGAAAGAAATGGTGGCTGTCATTCTAACAGTGTAGACTGCAACTAGATTTGGAAGAGGATATCCCCCAGATCATGACAGACATTATGACTACAATATATTATATATATATATATCGTGAGGGCATGCTATGCAACCCTGGGAGATGGAACAAAAGGTAGGCATGAGACTGACCTCAGTCTATATCCTTTCACAAGCAAAGCTGTTGGCAGACAGGCTTCAAAGGTCTCAAACAGACTCTCACAACTGGATGTTGAACAGGCATGTCATCTTAAATCTGATTAGGATTTGGGGTGTGCCAGAATCATATGTTTTTGCTTCATCTCAAAACAGAGAACATAGGAAGTTCTGCTACAGAATAGCAACCCAAGAAGCTTGGAATATAGATCTATTATCCCTGAATGGGAAAGGTCTGTTTCTCTATGCTTTTCCTCCTATATCACCTGATCCCAGGGTGTATTACTGAAAATCAAGGAGAGGCCAGATGTCATAGTACTGGCTTCCTTTTGTCCAGTGTAACACTATCTTTCCTACACAGCCTAAAAAGGGAAAAGTGGAAAGTGTTTTCTCTGTGTTTGTGGTCCTTGTCATACAAAGTAAAGCATTTCTTCTGCATCCCAACCTGGACATTCTAAAGCTAACAGCTTTTATGATTTCCCATAAATCTCAGCTAAGTAAATACATTCTGAATACACGCTAAACATTATGAAGGAGGCTGGGAAACAAAACAGAAACAAATCTTACCTAGCTAAGTGGAACATATGCTATCTCTTGTATCTTTCCAAAGACCGAAATAAGGCACACATGGCAATGGCCCTGGATTACCAGTCAGATGTTTAAAAAATGTCCTTTCTCTTGCAATTTTAAAGGTTCATACTTTTGTAATTTTAGCATGCCTTCACATAGGCACTCTCCCTTGTACTCCAAGCCTTTAGTAAAGTAGTTCCTAAAAGGAAATTAGCCCCTTAAACGTTCAAGAAAATGGATTGCTCCACCACGGGATCTTAGTTACATTCTAGATATACTGAGCCTTGATCCCTTTAAATCAGCTCTTTCTGTCCACCACCAATTTTTATCTAGGTTGATACAGTTCTTTCAGCTTGTACCTGTTTTAGCTATTTTTCTTCTTGTTTTGTGTTTTAAGATACAGCTGCATCTGTTTTAAGCTGTTTTTAAATTATTATTTTAATCTGTGTTTTGTAGCATCTGGGTAAGGCATTTTTAAAATTCTTTAAGCTGGTATTCATTAATTCCAATAAATAGCTGCACTTTTTTGCCATATAATTAGTCTAACTTTTGGAATTAAATCCTGATGTTCTTTTGTGGCAGGTCTGAGGTCCAGGCTAAGTTGCGTAAGTGATGACTTCTTACTGGAGAAAGGTTGGACTTCTATTGCCTGTACAAAGCCCCAACAGCTTTTATCAAGTCTACACATTTAGTTTTTTCACATTTAAGCTACTCTACAACAGAGCTAAGTGACTTAAAAAACTACCTACCATCACAGCCTGTTCTTGCGGAGTTCTTATTCCTAGTGGCTTTGGTGTTGCCTGCTTTTTACAGTAATTTGACTATAAAACTCCTTCCTTCTCTTCTGTTATTGACTGTCGTCATCAATCAGAATCATTTTGTGAAGTCACTTCCTTAAAAGCTATTTAAATCTGTTTACTTTCCTGCTGTATTTCATACATCTCACATATCTAGTGCCCACCCAGCCAACCTGGGTTGGCCTTTTATACATAGTGGCCCTTGACTTGCCTCCTACAGTACAACTTTTGGAATCTCTTCCCAGTCTCATTTCATCTGCTCATACCAGTGAGCACTAGAAAACCAAAATGGTAAAGCTTGAGTTACCCTGTCGTTCATATCATACTGCCTGTTTAGTGCACACTCCAATATCTAGAAGTATTAACCATTTTTTCCATATGACTTTAAAAATCTGCAACATCGGGGACAAGACTACCATTCACTGGCAGCCTTCTCTGTATCTTTTGCATTTTGCCATTATAACATATGTTGTCTGCTGCATTTCCCTTACTAGTCAACAAACCTAAGCACTGGACAAGATGGAAGACCAGCATGTTAGCTTAAGCTCTGTTGCCAGCCTTTTAGTACTAGATCTCCTCAGACAGTATACTAACTGCTTTATGCTCACAGGCAATGAAATCATTCTCAACACTAATTCCATCTGTGAGAGATGCAAATACCTAATTAATCTTGAGGCTTCCCTCTCACTTACAAACTCATCCTGTGAGCTTCATAACTCTCCATCACAATCATTCACTAACCACACCAACATGTCTCAAGCTGACACTGTAACAAAATCACTGCCAAAGCCTCAAAGAAATAATAAACTTAATTCTTAGTAAAAATTAGGCCATTTGTCCTTTTCATGCATCCTTACCATAAGGAATCACCCAGAGCAAAAGCACTCTATATCTAGGAACAGAAATGTATTAGTGATAGGTGACACCTTTGTCAGACACACTGATTCATCGCTCACAAGGTTAGAGAAGAAGAGGGTTACAGTAAGTTGTCCTTAAGGCACCTGGATTTCTGACATTACAAGGGCTCTAAGGACCCTAACTCCTGACAAATATGACCAAGTCATGGTAGTGGTACACATGGAAGTGAATGACCTGAGACACTGAACTTAAGTGGAATCCTTCCTTACCCTCAAATAATGCCTAGATATAAAGAATAATGACACCCAATCTCATGTGTAAAGAATGGGAAAAAAAGGTGAGGGCGTGGATAGATGTATGGGTAAGGAAAAGATAATTGGTTTTAATAATCGGTTAATTAGCTGGTGTCATTCCAACGGAATCCACAATATGTCAGCATGGGATGTGATGCTTGGCAGTCCAGCTTGCTGGCCTGCATCTCTTGTTCAAAGGCTTTCACATGCTGGCTAAAGCCTTTGCTGTCTCCTAGTGCTGTTTTAGGGAGGGACCAGCTGATGGAAATTCCACGGTAATTAACATATTCGTTTTGAAACTGGATCATATTAGAATTGCTCTCCTCAGTGCCAGAAATCTAAGCAGTAAATTGCCTCATTTTGAAGTACTCCTGCATTTGGCATGAATCCAGGTCTGTGATGATTTCCCTATTAACAAAGAAATCTATTATTTTAGATGATTGTCTCTATCCTTCAACAAACTTGGACACATATACCTCCGATATAGGATATGCGCAAAACCTCGTCCAGTTTATAAACGAACACTCCCTTGAGCAGTTGGTAAAAAAAGCCAACTATGACAGAAAACTTTCTTGACCCGATTCTTGCAAATATGGATGATTCTTGCACTATGCCTTTACCAGTGAAGTCTGAACCCAAGCTTGTGACTTTAAGTCCCAAAAACCCCTACATCACACCCCACTGAATCCAAGGACTACAAATGTGTCAGCCTCAACCTACTCTATGGTGAAATATCAAAATTCACTTAAGACTAAACCACATTTGACATTGGTACAACAGCAAGCTTATGGAAATTTATACACATTTAAAAAATGACTGTAGTTAATATGAAACATAAAAAAAAATACCCTGGTAGTCCACCACAATAAATAAACTCTACAACAATATAAATAAACTCTTTAAGTTATACAGTGGATGCAAACATCCTATTCTAAAGGAAGATATCAAAAGAATCATAAAAAAACCCTATGTAAAACACTAGGGGCTTGCAATGCCAAGTCCTGGAATTTGGAGACAGAAGATTGGAAATCTGGATTTACATACACTGTGTCCAATATTGCCATTTCTTCTATCTGAGGTAAGGTGGTTTTGGAGTTGGTACACATAAGTTTGGGGGAATATGTGAGGTGTGAAGCCTCACATCAAGGGATACAGGAGAGCTTGCTCCCTGCAAAAATGACATGATTAAAGGAGAACAATGTTTGATATTTACTGTTGTCCTGCATTTTTTTGCCTTTTTTGGTGTTGCAGGACTAGGCATTCTGAGTGTTGACATTTAATAAGGAGCCAGCTTAAGAAGAAAAAACTGCTTCCTCCATGGGACCTGACAATATACCCAGTTGTTTAATCAATAGAGTTAAACATCCCCAAACATGCCCTTGCATATTCAATCCCTAAACTGTAAGATAAATTCAGCTCCTTGGTGGGTGGTGCACTGCAGTAGTGATATTCCTCCAAAAGGGTGGCATTAAAACTGACCAAGGTAATTACAGAGCTATCAGTACAACAAGCCATATCTACAAAGCCATACAACATATTGGAACTGACCGCATAAACCACAATATAACAAGAATATTAAGACTTGAACCCCAACAGTTTGGCTTTGTGATAATCATATCAAGTGTAGATCCTGTCTACTAAATTTGGTAAACATCTACAAAAAGAATGTAAAGATTGTGGCTATCTGTGACACAAAGTATATCTTGTTCTGGCCAAGGCTAACAATATCATTCCCTGTGCTTGCATCACCCATAAGATAAATGCTTTAAAAATTGACCCACATGTGATAAGATGGATAGAAAACTGTCTGAAACACAGAACCTATACAGTGCAAGTATCAGGCACCTCAGTAGTCTATAATAAAGTGACCAGTGGTGTTCCTCAGAACTTCATGCTGGGACATCTCCTTTATGCCTTTAAATCTTTTATACAATCTATAGTCCTATAACTATCATTAACCAATCGGTTGACATGATTAGAAAAACTCATAGCTGGATCTACCCATATCTATCCAGGTCCTTAAATGAGTCTACAGAGTCTACAGTTTCAATTACTGTGTACTGTATTAAATATTCACCTTTCAATTTATGTCTCCCAGATCTCATATGCTTAATTTTTGATGTATTTATCAGCATATTCTCCTCCTGTGCCCAAATGGTCAGTTTACTCAAGTTATTTTGCAGAAATGCCTTATCTTTAACACATCTAATCAGTTTTTCCAATTTCAGGTTGTTTCCATATAGACTGTAGAACACCTCAGAAAAAGTTAGGTCTGAAAGATACAATCTGAACAAGTAAGGGCCTAGGACAGAGCCCTGTGGGACACCCTGACTGTAACCAAGGATTTCACCTGTCCAGTCCAGTTGCTGTATGATACATGCAGCTACCCATCTTATCGAGAGTACATCAATATCTAGTTGTACTAATTTATTAATCAGTGTTTTGTATATGACCCTGTCAAATGCATAAGTTAAATCTATATAAATTACATCACAGCACAATTTTTCACTCGTAGCTGCTTTTATGTTGTTATTGAACATCATCTTACAGGTGGTAATTGGGTTTACTATTAAAATGTCGAACGGCACTACATCGACTGTACTGTCGTCGAACACGGAAGTTCAAAAATAGTAATGTCGACGTCAAAAAAACAATCTAGGAATGGTTTTAACATGGGTCGAGGTAGGTGTTCAGTATTATTCAGAACTATAAACATCTCCCTTACCTCGACCCATGTTAAAACACAGTCCTAGATTGTTTTTTTGTCGTCAACATTACTATTTTCGAACTTCCGTGTTCGACTATAGTACAGTCGATGTAGTGCCGTTCGACATTTCAATAGTAAACCGGTAATTGATCAGTTTTCAACATATGCATGCTGACATATGGTTTCAAGTCCCAACCTATCCAATTCTGACAATAACTTATCCAATATTACCTTCTCCATTATTCCACAACATGAAAGTAGACTTAAGGGTCTATATGACTTGGGGTTTTCCTACTCCCCTTTCCCTTGAAGACAGGTTTAATAAGCGCATGTCTCCAATCTTGAGGAATCTCCCCATATTTATATTACCTAGTGAATAATAGATACAATGGTACAGTAACTTCTTGCTGAAGTGTTCTCAGGTCATTGTTACTAACTCTGTTTCCTCCTGTGTTTTGTTTGGATCCAGTTTGTGCAGTTCTTTTTCAATATAATCTAATTTGATTCCTATATCTGGGGTTACCAGGATGTCACTAGGACAACATATCACATCTTTTGTGCAGCCAAACTGTTTTGCATAAGATTTTGCAAATATATCTATAATCTGTTGTGTCTGAGAATAAATTTCAGAATCTGCACACAGTTTATCAGTTTGGATGTCTTTACTCCTTCCACATCTTATGCAGCTATAAAAAGGTTTCTTATTATGCTCAATATTGTCATATAAATTTTCTTCAAATTTTTCCTGATTTTGTTTCATACTATGCTTAATCTGTTTGTCCAGCTTGTTTATTTCAGTTTTCAAAGTTGTAGTTTGACCTGTCTTCCATTTCTTATATTTTTTGTCTCTCACCTTAATCAGATAAATATATCCCCCTGACATTGTATGCCTAGTTCCTGATGTTAAATTATTTGCTGTAATATGGATGGCTAACACAGGGGGTCCTCCCAAAGCCCCTTAAAGCTTTTGGAATGCCTGCTCACAGGATGGGGTCCACATTATCTTGTCAGGCCTATTTTTCCTCGTCAGGTCTGTGAGGGGAGCAGCTATTCTGCTATAATTGGGAACAAACTTTCTATAGTACACCACTGTCCCCAAGAATGCCCTCACATGTTTTTTGGTAACAGGGGCAGGCCAAGACTGAATGGCTTCCACTCTGGCAGGTTCTGGCCTGATCTTACCACTCCCCACTCTATCTCCCAGGTAGGAGACCTCTGCCATACCCACCTGATACTTACTGGGCTTAATGGTCAAGCCTGATCTTTGCAGTCTGCCCAGGACTTCCCTGATATGTTGAAGGTGCTCATGCCAAGAATGGCTGTAAATGGCAATATCATCCAGGTAAGCAAGGGCATAATCTCCTGCTCCTGCTAGGATATCATCTACCAGCCTCTAGAAAGTGGCTGGGGCATTTTTTATCCCAAAGGGCATCTTTGTAAACTCTTATAATCCAAAAGGAGTCACAAAGATTGACCTCTCTCTAGCTGTGGGAATCAAGGGCACCTGCTAGTAGCTCTTGGTCAGATAATTGGCCTCACCCAGCTGATCTAAGGCTTCATCTGTAAGCATCCAACTCTGTGTGACTATTTAGTTTCCTGTAGTTCACACAGAACCTGGTGCTGCCATCTTTATTTGCTACCAGCACACTGGGGAGGCCCAGGGACTACAGAACTCCTGGATTACCCCCAGTTCTCACATTTCTTGCATCTCCTCACTCAGAGTCTGCCTGACTCAGTCAGGCACCCTGTAAGGGGCATGCTTAATAGGCCTTTGGGTTCATGTATCCACATGGTGCTGCAACAGGTGGGTGCACCCAGGTTTCCCAGTGAACACGCACCCAAACTCCTGTAACACTGCCCAGATTTCTCGAACCTGGGTAGGGGATAGCCACTGGGACATTGCTACCCCTTCTACTGAGGTGTCAGTTTGAGCCTCACTGAGGAGATAAGTCACCAGATCCCTCTCAGACTCCTCCTGCCATCCATTGCAAATACTTAGCACCAGGGCCTCCCTAGCATGGTAAGGTTTCATCATGTTAACATGGTACAATTTGTGCCCCTGCCTCCTGCCTAGCAGTTCTACCATGTAGTTAAAAACACTGACCTTCCTTACCACCTTGTAGGGTCCCTCCCAGACTGCCTGCAGCTTATTGTGTCTAATAGGAATAAGAACCATTACCTGTTGCCTTACAGCATTCTCTCTGGCTCAAGCATTCCTGTCACACAAGACATTTTTCTGCTGCTGAGCTCCTGCCAGGTTCTCCTGGTATAAGCCAATGTGCTCCCTAAGCCTTGTATTGAGGTTTAGGCCATATGCCACAAAAGAATCCTTGTGAGATTCACATTCACCCTCCCACTCATCACAAATCAAATCTAAAGGCCCCCTCACCCTATTTCCATACAGCAACTCTAAGGGTGAGAAACCTGTGGATTCCTGGGGTACCTATCTGTATGCAAACAGCAGATGGGGCAAATATATGTCCCACTCTCTCTTAAACTGGTCTGCAAATGCCTTTAGCATGTCTTCAGTGTAGAGCTTAATCTCTCCACAGGGCCATTAGTCTGGGGATGGTAGGGGGAAATCTTTAGGTGCTTCACCCCACAGTGCTTCCACAGGCAAGCCAGCAGGTCTGACATGAAATTGGTACCTCTGTCAGTCAGTATTTGATTTGGGAAACCTACCCTGCTGAAAATCTCTAAAAAAGCATTTGCCACCTTTTCTGCCTCAATGGAGGACAGAGCCACCACCTCAGGGTATCTGGTAGCATAATCAACTGCCACTAGGATATACTTATTCCTTTTGGAACTTGGGGTAGTCAGAGGCCATCAATATTCACAGCTACCCTCTGAAATGGTTCCTCAATCACAGGCAAAGGCATCAAAGGAGCTTTGGCCTTGTCCCCTGCCTTGCCTACTTTTTGGCATTGCTTACAGGTCCTGTACTACCCTTTTACATCCCTTGCAATCCTAGGCCAAGAAAACTTCAGCTTAATACGTCTCTTGTGACCTGCAAAATCAATGTCATGGGCTATGGCTAGAAGTGCCAGATGGTAGACTCTTTGCACTACCCACTGCTGTATTACCTCACACTCTAGCCCTCCCTCAGGGGTCCACTCTCTATATAGTAACTCTTTTTTCTAGTACACAGACTTCACTTTTTCTTGAGAATCATGTACCTCCCTAGCTACCTCCCTCAAGCCTTTTAGTATAGGGTCTGAGAGTTGAATCTGCCTCAGTTCTACTTTTGTGACTCTTACCAGTTCCCCTTCCACAGGAAATCTGATATCCTCTGACAGCAGTGCCTCACTGTCAGCCTGGGTACTACCACTCACCTCTGCCCTTGCAGTCACTCTGTCCAAGGAAACATCAGCACCAACCAGCAGCGGTGGCTTACCTTCAGGATCACTGCTACAGTGTAGCTCCCTCCCTGAAATAGCCACACCACCAGCCCTGGCTATAGGTGTGCTGGCTGTGTGGGTCTTCCACAGGCTACCACAACCACATGCCTGTCTCCAAGCCTGACTGCATGTAACTCCATGCACACACAGCACTGCATTTTCAAAATGATTCCCTATCAGGATGTCTGTAGGGATATTCTCAAACACACCTACTTGCTTACTTCCTTTTTCACCTCCAAGTCAAGGTGAACCCTGGCCAATGTATTTGGAATGGAGTCCCTCCAAAAGCTCTGACTGGAGTGGACTACCCAAGCAAGTACTGTTCTTCTTTAACCACTGCAGGCTTCACAATGGTTATATATCAGAGGCTGTCTCTCTCTTAGCAGTGACCTATTTTCCATCCACTAAGATATGATATAACCTCTTGTGATAGTTTGGTACCCCTGGTATCTCCAGACAACTTACCACTGGCATACTGTCCAATTTGCTGGCTCCCCCACCTTTTGTTCCCCACCTTGCCTCCATGGACATCTATATGATACATGGCACCACTGGTTACATTTAAAAATTTAATCCTTGATCCTAGCCGTATACCTGAACTAGTGGCTTCCCCTGTTACTGATGGACTTTCTTGGGGTGGTTTAGGCTGCTCAGCATGGATTCCCTTATATCTGTGTACAGCACTGGGTATCCCCTTCCTGTTCAGTGATGCCATGCCCCAGCTCATCTGTAAAGTTGCATTCTCAGTCTGCCAGCCAGATTCTTATGTCCTCAGGCAAAGTGCTAAGGGCTTGTTCCCTCACCAAAAGGTCTGCCAACCCTTCAAAAGTGGTGACCTGACACCCACTCACCCAGGTGTGAGTTGGTCCTCTAGCTAGCCACTGATTGACTGTAATAACGAATTTGAACATCCAAGGACCAAAGAAGAAATACACCTTTAATGTCAAAGCCACTTGTATAACCCCCAATGTGGTGTACATGACTACCTGTAAACTATGCCCTGCATTCTATGTAGGAAAAACATCAGATGTTTAAAAATCGCATTTTGAGACATCAAAGAGACATTACCAATAAAGATCCACATAATGCTTTAGCAACGCATGCTGAAAGAAATGTCGGTCATGCTTTCACTTATAAGGTGATAGAGAATGTATATAGTGGAATAAGGAAAGGCGACATTGAAAATATTACTGAATGCAGGGAGAGTAAGTGGACTGTGAACCTCCGTGCTGATATTGAGCCAGGCTTGAATAACATAATTCCACTGAAACCTATACTAAAAGCTAGAAGACCAACTATCAGCTAACATGGAGGTGTGTCTGGCTTAATAATTCATGACTGGTCACACCCCTCAAAAGCAAAAGGTATAGGAAATGGAACACCTCCAGCTGAGAGGAAAGAGGATTGGTGCGTTTAAACAGCTGATTGATAGTGTGATGATTGAATGATTGTCTCAACAGTAAAGGAAGCAAGCACTATAAAAAGGAACTTCCAGTCCCAATCTCTACGATCTGAAGAAGATACCGAAAGCGCTTATAGTTTGGAATACATAGGGACTGTTTTATTCTACATCAAGATTTTAACCTGACATGAAGATTTTAACTTTTCCTACAATAAAAGGATTTTAACTGCCAGTAAAACTAGAAACTTTCATTTGATCTGTTAGACTGGTTAAGCTGTTATCACAGTTCATCAGTCACATAGCAGCTACTACATCTTCAGTGTGGATACTTTGTATATCAGACCAAAAAGATTGGATACTTTGAAGCCATCATAAGACTGGATACTTTGGAACCATCATTTCGCTATGGTATAACTGCATTCACAGTATGAATATCTTGTAAGTGCATTTAATTTAAGTACTGGAAATGTATGCAAGTTTTTTGCTATATATGTTGCACTTTTAAGTTTTATATCATTTAACCACACTACCTATTCTCCAAGAGAACTTTACTTCATTGGCCATTGTTGTACAGCGTTTCATTTTGAATATTGTTTTTACTTGTTACTGATAGCTGTACTTTAGCATTAGGAGGTACCCTTTCTTTTTTTTAATTATATTGAGTGAAGTTAATATTAATACAAATGGTAATGTTGACCAAACAGCCAGGCTTTCAGGAGTGCCAGAGTTATCACCAAATAAATATATGCAAATACTCTCAACATGTTAAATATTTTTTCCAAAAGGACCAGCCACAATGAGAAGTTTAAATATATTTAATAATAAATAAGAAAAGAACATGAAAATATCAAATATCTATTAATGCCAGAGTTTCTGTCACAGGAAATATGGAAAATAACACAGTTGGAAAGATTCACACAGTTGCACAAAAGCAATACTTAACTATTCTCACTATATTTTCCTGACTGGTCTAGAGAATTACTGTTCCTACTTACTGAATAGAGCAAGGCAAGATGATGTGCGTGAGTGGTCCTTGTTGTCAGATCTAAGACAGAATACAGAATACTGAGACCACTCTCCTCTAATATCTAAATATTATTTCTGGCTTACAGAATGACATCACACACATCCGTTCATTCAACTCTGTTTTTTGCACTATCCCACACTGCAAAAAGCTGTCAGGATTTAGCACTTGCGTGTTACCATACACACAGACAGAGCTTTGCTCAGATCTGCTGCTGCTCTTGGAAGTTATAAAACCATTTTAATAATTCTACTCCTCCTACAGAGCTACTAAGCCATACTTCTTGCAGACATTGGGTCTCTGGCTTCATTCAAAACTGCGAGGTAACATTTTTATGGCCTAGTTTAATTTCAGCTATTTTTCAAAGTTTGCTGCAGCTGGATTGTGATTAACCTCTTCTGTTGAAACATATACATTTAATTCAGTTACAATAATCATCATCATCTTCTTTCGGCTGTTCCCATTAAGGGTCGCCACAGCGGATCATCTGTTTCCATTTCTTCCTGTCCTCTGCATCTTGCTCTGTCACACCAACGAAGTGCATGTCCTCTCTCACTACATCCATAAACCTTATCTTAGGCCTTCCTGTTTTACCTGGTAGCTTCATCCTTAGCATCTTTTTCAGAATATACTCGGCATCCCTCCTCAGCACATGTCCAAACCAATGTAATCTTGCCTCTCTGCCTTTGTCTCCAAACCTTCCAACCTGGGCTGACCCTCTAATATACTTATTCCTAATCCTGCCCACCCTCGTCAAACCCAGTGCAAATCTTAACATCTTTAACTCTGCCACATCCAGCTCTAACTTCTGCCTTTTTGTCAATGCCACTGTCTTCAACCCATATAACATAGCTGGTCTCACTACCCCCTTGTAAACCTTCCCTTTCACTCTTACTGGTACTCGTCTGTCACATATCACTCCTGACACTCTTCTCCACCCACTCCATCCTGCCTGTACTCTCTTCTTCACCTCTCTTCCACACTCACCATTACTCTGAACTATTGATCCCAAGTATTTAAACTCATCCATCTTCGCCACCTCTACTCCTTGCATCCTCTCCATTCCTCTATCCTCCCTCTCATTCACACACATGTATTCTGTCTTAGTCCTGCTGACCTTCATTCCTCTTTTCTCTAGAGCATATCTCCATCTCTCCAGGGTCTCCTCCACCTGTCCCCTACTCTCACTACAGATCACAATGTCATCTGCAAACATCATAGTCCATGGGGACTCCTGTCTGATCTCGTCTGTCAACCTGTCCATCACCATTGCAAATAAGAAAGGGCTCAGAGCTGATCCTTGATGTAATCCCACCTCCACCTTAAATGCATCTGTCACTCCCACTGCAGACCTCACCGCTGTCACACTACCCTCGTACATATCCTGTACCACTCTTACATACTTCTCTGACACTCCCGACTTCCTCATACAATACCACAACTCCTTTCTAGGCACCCAGTCATATGCTTTCTCTAAGTCTACAAAAACACAATGCAACTCCTTCTGACCTTCTCTGTACTTCTCCATCAACACTCTCAGAGCAAACATTTAATTTGTAGTACTCTTTCCCGGCATGAAACCATACTGCTGATCACTAATCATCACGTCCCTTCTTAACCTAGCTTCCACTACTCTTTCCCTTAACTTCAAGCTGTGACTGATCAATTTAATCCCTTTGTAGTTACTACACTTCTGAACATCACCCTTATTCTTACAAATTGGTACCAAAACACTTTTTCTCCATTCCTCAGGCATCCTCTCACTTTCCAAAATTTCATTAAAGAATCTGGTTAAAAACTCCACTGCCATTTCACCTAAACACCTCCATGCTTCCACAGGTATGTCATCTGGAGCAACAGCCTTTCCATTTTGCATCCTCTTCATAGCTATCCTTACTTTCTCCTTAGCCTCCAAACAACAGGTATTCCAGCTAAGAATAAAATGGAGAACTAAGAAATGGGAAGCAGAAATTATACCACTTCAAAAGAGGTCCCTGCATGTAGGTGAATGCATGGCTCCAAAAGACTAAATTCAAGAAAATAATGAGCCAGCAACCATATGCTGTAACAAATATAAAAAATATTTATTAAATTACATGAAAAAGAACAACAAAGAACAGACCGTTTTAGACTAGAACATTTTTATAGCCTTCATCAGTGTTATAAAGACAGAGGCATTCATTTGTTCCTTTTATACAATAATATGAATTATTACATACCGTGATTGGTTATCTCATAAATATTCATTTAATCCAGGTGGAAAAAGTCCACCCAGTTTGATGATCCATTTTTTCTTTTTAATATCCAAAGTAGAGTGCCATCCAGCTTTGTTTGATCTGTCACCCACAATCCTGTCAATAATCATAAAGTTGAATGAAGCTGTGGGGTGTTTCATGGTGTGCTTATACAGAGCATTACTAGTTCTCTTATGTTTAATATCACTTAGATGCTCAGAGATCCACAATCTAAGTGGTCTAGATGTCTGTCCTACATAAAATACAGAGCAACTGCATGAGGCCAAATAAACTAGCCAGTCACTGCTACAATTTGCAAAAAAGTCAATATCAAAAACCACAGCACAATTCCTACTCGAAAATAATTTGGACTTTGTGACCTTATTGCAGTGGCTACAGTGACCACAGGGCATGCATCCAATCAATATATCCCCTGAGAGTGTTGCTTGAATGCTATCTGTGAAGGCAGACCTGTGAGGCCATTTGTAGTGATGCAAATGCAAACCCAGGTTCTTGCCTTTATGAAATGAAAAATGACATGTATTCCTGAGATATTGTGATAAGGTGTTGTCAGCAAATAGTATATTCCAGTGTCTCTGTACGCTATCCATCAATGTATTGGTGTTCCTGCCATATGTGGTTGTAAAGCATATGACATTGCCAGTCTCCTGATGCTTATCCTTATATTTGAGTAGATCCTCCCTATTAAGGGTGGCAGTATAATTACTGGCTCCTAAGACATTACCCATCTTATAGCCCCTTTCACAAAACCTGTTAACAAGATCCATTTGAAAGGTCTCAAAGGAGGAATCCTATGAACAAATACGCCTCATCCTGATGGGATTTGGGGATATTTCTAGCAATATGGGGGGGGGGGTGAAAGCTGGATGCGTGGAGTAGGGAATTATACTGTGGGAATTTACGAATAACTTCAGTACGTAATGTATGATCTTCATTCCTACTAACCAGAACATCTAAAGTGATGTGTTCTGTGTGATAATTCACTGTAAACTGAAGACCCCGTTTGTTGTCGTTCAAGTACCCCACGAATTCCACATCTGACCTCCACACCATCCAGCAATCATCCAGATACCTCCTCCATATGTCCATTTTACCCAAATAGATGTTATGCGTTACATCACGAATGATGTGTTCCTCAACATATGCCATAAAGAGGTCTGCATAAATGGGGCAAGAGATGCCGCCATAGCTGTTCCCTGCACCTGCCAATAGCACTGACTTTGGTAGAAAAAAACATTTTTAGTTAGCACATATTCCGTTAAACAAATCAGGAAGGTGAAGCCAGGTTCATACAAATTAGATTTCTATAACCAATACTCAATTGCATCAAGGCCTGCCCAATGTGGAATGTTTGTGTAAATTGCACAAACATCTAATGTGCAAAGGAGCCAACCCTCCTCAAGTTGCATCTCAGAAACAATGTCCAAAAACTCCGTAGTATCCTGAATCCTTGATCTAACCCATTTCAACAAAGGCTGAAAGTGCATCGCAAGGAACTGGGATAAAGGTTCAGTAAGTGAACCATTCCCAGAAACAATGGGTCTGCCAGGTGGATTGAAGGGATCCTTGTGGATTTTAGGAAGAAAGTATATGTATTTGCTGCTAGGGTCCGATACTGTGAGATGGTGCTTAGTTTTATCAGTAATTATACCCTCCTGCAATGCTGACCCTAAAAACTGATCTACTTGGTTTTTGAACATAAATGTAGGGTCCAAAGGCATTTTGTTATAATATCTACCATCTGTCAGCTGTTTCTGTGCTTCGGCATCATATTGCTGCCAATTCATAACTACCACAGCCCCTCCCTTGTTGGCAGAAAGAATCACCTCATGTAGGCTGTCTATAGCAGTCTTTGAGAGGTTATTTGCCTTGACATTAGTTCCTCTGAAGTTGAAATGTAGATCTTTGAGCACACAGGATTGAAAGAGATGAATGTTATGGCGCATCGGTGGTACAAAACTAGATTTATGATATTTAAATGTTGTATCAGAGTCAAAACTGGAAACATTATCATGAAAATGCAACTTAAGATTCAGTAATCTACAAAATGCCATAACATCTTGTGCTAACATATCCTCTGAGACAAAAAAAGTGGATAAAACTAAAACCTTTATTATGCAAAGATACCTGTGATTCAGTCAAAACTACATTTGAGATATTCAACAAATTGGTCTTGTTACATTCAGTCATTTTTTCATAAGGAGTTCCAATAACCCCTCCATGCTGTTTATTTTTGTTGTGCTTCCGTCCTGCTCTTTTGTAAGGCCTAAAGGGGCAACAGTATTATTTCTTTGGGGGTGGGTGAGTCTGGGGTCTGCTGCATGTCCAGGTCTTTGCCTGATGAAGAGTCTGCCCCCGATGAATCCGTATACATTCCTCATTTTTTGAGTATAGATCTGGGGTGTTTACATTTAGTAGTTTGACTAGTCTTACTGGTGCCCCCCCTCAAACCTCAATTCTATTGTAACTAAAAAGATTCCCCTTGTCATAATCCGATTGGTCCCGTTGAAATTTACAGATCTTTCTATCCCATAGTTGTTGTTCAAGGCCCAAAAGGTCTGTACTTAGTTTGTTAAGACATACAGTATAGAAGGGCTGACCCTCTTAGACCTTAGTCTCCTCACATAATTTAGTAATACTGACAATCTCCCTGTCTATTACACGTTCGTGATATTTGGCTAGTGCTTCTACAAACCCCATGGATGTTTGCTGTTGTATACTTGACCATTCCTTAGCTAATTCAGCATCTATGTCACTAACCAGAGGCTTTATCTTAACTCTTAGACCTCTAGAGGATATACCCTTGGCCATATGGGCTTTGAAAAGTTTGCAATGCCAGACGTTTGATCTTAGGGATGTCATGTTTTTGTTCAGTTGCTGAAATAGAACTTCACAATTATATTCTGGGCTAAAGGTCAGAGTATTATTCTTGACATTATTAACATTGCCAAGTCAAAATATACCCAAATCCTCCCTATCAGAGGATAGTCCTGCTAAGATCCTGGTTAAATTTATCATCAAATGGTACACTCTTAGTAATAGAAATAATCAACTATGTAGGGTGCAGCCAATTGCGAAACAACTGGTTTGATCAAACCAGCATTCAAAAAAACAAAACAATTTATCATGGAACTAAAAGTATCAAAAACGATAAATATATCGTATTAATAGTGGACAATGATAGCCCTTGTCAAAAAATCCCCAGCAAAAAGGTTAATCAATAAGGATTGACAATGCTATGTCCATAGAATAAAAATTATACCAGCAACCTAAAGTATATCAAAGGTCCTTGCAGTGCTATAGATGATAAAAAATGTTAATGTTGATTCCCCAAGTTCCAAGAGAACAACAAAAGTACTGGTACCCAGGTTCTTGCATTTACGAAATGAAAAATGAAATGTATACCCGAGATATTGTGATAAGGTGTTAGATCAAGGATTCAGGATACTACGGAGTTTTTGGACATTATTTCTGAGATGCAACTTGTGGAGGGTTGGCTCCTTTGCACATTAGATGTTTGTGCACTTTACACAAACATTCCACACTGGGCAGGCCTTGATGCAATTAAGTATTGGTTATATACATCTAATTTGTACGAACCTGGCTTTAACACCTTCCTGATTTGTTTAACGGAAAAAGTGCTAACTAAAAATGTTTTTTTCTACCAAAGTCAATGCTATTGACAGGTGCAGGGAACAGCTATGGGGGCATCTTTTGCCCCCATTTATGCAGACCTCTTTATGGCATATGTTGAGGAACACATCATTTATGGATGGTGTGGAGGTCAGATATAGACTATCTAATGGAATTCATGGGGTACTTGAACAACAACAAATGGGGTCTTCAGTTTACGGTGAATTATCACAGAAAGCACATTGCTTATTTTGATGTTCTGGTTAGCAGGAATGAAGATCATACATTATGTGCTGAGGTTTTCTGTAAATACCCAGTATAATTCCCTACTCCACGCATCCAGCTTTCACCCCCCCATATTACTAGAAATATCCCCAAATCCCATCAGGATGAGGCGTATTTGTTCATAGGATTCCTCCTTTGAGACCTTTTGAATGGATCGTGTTAACAGGTTTTGTGAAAGGGGCTATAAGATGGGTAATGTCTTAGGAGCCAGTAATTATACTGCCACCCTTAATAGGGAGGATCTACTCAAATATAAGGATAAGCATCAGGAGACTGGCAATGTCATATGCTTTACAACCACATATGGCAGGAACACCAGTACATTGATGGATAGTGTACAGAGACACTGGAATATACTATTTGCTGACAACACCTTATCACAATATCTCGGAGGTACATGTCATTTTTCATTTCGTAAAGGCAAGAACCTGGGTTTGCATTTGAGTCATTACAAATGGCCTCACAAGTCCGCCTTCACAGAGAGCATTCAAACAACACTCTAAGGGGCAGATTGATAGGATGCATGCCCTGTGGTCACTGTAGCCACTGCAATAAGGTCACAAAGTCCAAATTATTTTCGAGTAGGAATTGTGGTGTGGTTTTTGATATTGACTTTTTTGCAAATTGGAGCAGTGACTGGCTAGTTTATTTGGCCTCATGCAGTTGCTCTGCATTTTATGTAGGACAGAAATCTAGGCCACTTAGATTGCGGATCTCTGAGCATCTAAGTGATATTAAACATAAGAGAACTAGTAATGCTCTGTATAAGCACACTATCAAACACCCCACAGCTTCATTCAACTTTATGATTATTGACAGGATTGTGGGTGACAGATCAAACAAAGCTGGATGGCACTCTACTTTGGATATTAAAGAGAAAAAAATGGATCATCAAACTGGGTGGACTTTTTCCACCCGGATTAAATGAATATTTATGAGATAACCAATCACGGTATGTAATTAATTCATATTATTGTATAAAAGGAACAAATGAATGCCTCTGCTTTTAACACTGAGGAAGGCTATGAAAATGTTCTAGCCAAAACTGGTCTGTTCTTTTTTGTTCTTTTTCATGTAATTTAATAAATAAATATATTTTTATATTTGTTACAGCATACGGTTGCTGGCTCATTATTTTCTTGAGGCAGAAAAGATAACCGTATTTGTCGAATTTTTCACATCCCCATTGCCATCATTTCCTTTTCTATCTTAGCATATTGTTTTTGCATCTATAAATGCCTTTGGCTCGTAGTTAAGTGCTACAGTGTCTTTTAGAATCACATGTCATATACTACTATGAATATTATCTATTTACAACACAGATGCCTTATTTATAGCATAACATTTTAAATTTTTTGATTTTAGTAATAGTTTACTGAGCATCTCAGAATGGTTCTTATTGTTCTTAACTTCATTATAAGGCTACATCTCACTCTATTATGCTCATTTTTTCAAAGATTCCTTGTGCCTAGCTTTGACACCTAAGACTACAAGATGTTGGATTGCTTCTAAAACCATCTGTGGGTCTACAAAGTTGATACAAGTATTTTTTGCACTTGCTCTAACTATCTAAGAGATATTTATGTATATATTCTCAGCCTGCACTTGTTAAAGAAAACCATCTGTTTGCTTCTGTATTAATCTTAGGTCATTTTAACAGTATTCTGATGTTTTTTGACCTCTCTGATACTGCAAAAGCTATTCTGAGTTTGCCAAAATATTTTCCAAGTTTTGTAAAGTTTTTTGTGTTTGCACATGTTCTACATTTGCAAACATTTATCTGTATTGGGAACATTTCTCAGGGTTTTGTGAACTTATTTCCAAGGATTCCTGATACTGCATGAGTTCTGTCTTTTGTTATAAAGCATTTATTACTGCACTTGATGTCAAAACCAGTTTCTTTTACATTAAGAGGTTTTATTCTGGTAGGAGCAGATGGCTGATTCAAGTCATCCAAGTTGGGAACTGCTGATGGAAGGCTTATTATGTGTTTATCTGACTGGCATGAGGGCTTAACATATTTGGGAACATTTCTCAGAGTATGAGATGATATTTCCTATTATTCGTGATACTGTAGGAGTTCTGCCTTTTGTTGTAAAGCATTTGTTACTGCAAGTGAGCTCAAAACCAGTTTGTTTTATACCTAGAGGGTTTTATTCTGCACTCTGATGAGCGTAGAGGACTGATTCAACCCATACAAGTTGGGAACTGCTGGTGGAATGCTTATTGTGTGTTTATGTGATTCGTCTGAGGGCTTAACTGTATAAATGCCCTGCTGGTATAAAAGTGGTTATCCATGCCTTGTATATAAGCAAATCCCTCTAGTTTAAAATATTCTATATTAAATGCTGTCCATAGTCTCCCACTGTTCATAGCTGCTCAAAGAGGGCAGCACCACTACAGGTCATCTAATAGTATACTACTAAATACTCTCAGACCTTTAAGTGACTCTCCACTATTCCTTCCCATCTACTAAGGATCTGATACAATGGATGGGCACTTCCCTGTCATCTCTGTTTCTGGCCTGGTGGATATGGGCATCCTGAGGCAGTGTAGTACCTCTCCGTCACTGACAAACATTTAATTTTAGAACAGATATGAACTTATTTCCAAGGATTAATTTTGTGAGAAATGTAGATACCCAATGTCATTGGGGGCGAAGCTCTCACATACACAAATGAAAAATGCAAATCAGACTGCCAGTGTTACTCCCAAAACACTCACTACCAATACTACGGAACAAACACACAGACCTGCATATACAGAGTTACTCACTTGTAATCTACCCAAACCTCTTGTGTACACTCAAAAAAGACAGCACCTCATACAACACATAACTATGAAAATCATACTAGCCCTGCTTCCAAGCCCACAAAACAACAGACCATACAGTCAAACATTCTAGTTATTGGGGATTTCATTGTAAGGAATAGTGATGTCCCTCTTACCAGACTAAACAAGGAGAAGACCACAGTCTGCAGCCAGGATATTCCAGATCACACATGCACTTAGGTCTTTAAACCACAAGTACCAGTATGACATGATCATAGTCCAGGAAGGTATGACTCTAGCCTTGAGTAGCACCCTATCTTTACCAATAATGATGCTACCATACCAGCAAAAAAATGACCGACAATTGGCTTAGCTTCAATTGTCACAACAAAGGGATCCACATCTATCAGCCTGGGGAGATGATTGACAAATCAGAGTGCTTTGCCAGAGATGGTTTACACTTGTCACTACTTAGCTTCTGGATACTGGCAAAAACTTTATTTATCCCCATAGTGCCTTTTTTAGGCTGTGCCAAGTTGTTAAACCCTCCAACATAACAAAAATCACTCATGACTACCTAAAGGTACTGCTGATCAATGTTAGGAGTTAAAATTAAAAAACAAATGCATGCTCTGGAAGCATTCCTCATCCTGGAGAATGCAGAAATATGTGCAGTTAAAGAAACATGGTTCATAACCATGGAAAGCACCCTAGCTCTCAAAGACTACAATGCCTTTCATACATTTTGATCCCTCTCAGCAGAGGATAAGACAAAGAGAGGACACGTCTCATTATTCATAACGAATACACTGTTAGACTAGTCCATAAACATGATTCACTTGAGCTGCTCCATGCCCAGCTAACCATAGATGTGACCCCCTATCATATCCTTGCTACCCCTACCTAAACCTACTGGAATCTCTTAACAGTCAGCCTAACATACTCACAAATAACTTTCACTATCCCTACATAAACTGGGAGACTTACACAACCCATAACTCACTTGCTCAGAGGTTTTTGGACTTCATGAATGCAAACATCCTGGAACAACTAGTTAGCTCCCCAACTAGAGGTACAAATATCCTAGACCTACTAATCATGAACGTGGGGTGATGCTGCTCCCTTCCATGTATTAACTCATCCCTGGTAAGATTTGACCACAAAATTATCTCCTTTAGTATTTAAACTAATCTAGAATCCCCATTCAAACCCCACACCTGTTAAGAACTTTGCTAAGGACAATTACCTCAAACTAAGTGACAGCTTATTAAACATCCATGCCCCCCTGAACCTGGATGACACTGAAGCCTATTCTGAGATGCACACAAGCACTGTACAACCACATTCATAGCTGCATAAAGGAGGCAGTATCTGTATGAGTCAAATCTATGATCACTGGCAAAAATAAACCACCCTGGTGGACCCCCAGCATGAATAGGCTATTCAACAAAAGGAAGAAAATCCTCTCCAAAGCCAAGAAAAGACAGACAAAATAGTACAAAAAGACACCCATCATTCTAAACAAACAAACAATTTAAAGAACTGGTCAAATCTGCCAAAACAAACTATGAGACAAAGATAGCCTCCCAGGTGAAAGATAACCATAAGTCTTTTTTAAATTATGTTCATAACTTCAGGGGAAATGCTCAGCAGTGTGTCGAGTTTATCACGAATGGCAATACTTACTTCCAGCCTGAAACTATAGCAAACCTGTTGGCTGACAAGTTCAGTTCAAACTTCTTCCCTCAACACTTCCTGACACACCCAAAGAAATACCCACAACCTTTCCCCTACCGGTCAATAAGAGGGAAGAGGTCTTTACTGCTCTTACTAAAGTCAAAAACACAGCCCCCATCTGTCCAGAAAACATTCCTGGATGCTTCTAAAATAGCTTTAAACAGAGTCTATCAGGGTTGCTATAAGCCCTCCTTAACCACAGCCTCTGGACGGGCTTTGTCCCATGGGAATGAAGGACTGCAACAGTCATCCCTCTGCACAAGGGATGCCCATTATTTGGCCCAGTAAACTACAGACCCATAAGCTTGACCAGTTTTGTCTGCAAAGCCATGGAGATCAATAATGAATAGGAACTCTCTAAACATCTGACCAGGCCAATGTGGCTTTTTCAAAGGGAGGCCTTGCCTACTCTATCTGATGAACTTCTTTGAGAAAGTCACCAGGGACATGGAACAGGGTAGAACAGTACACATCTCTTATCTAGGCCTAACCAAAGGTTTTGACACAATCTCCCAGCCGGGGATCATAGATAAACTTGCTAAGTTAGGCATATGCATAAAACACCACATCATCAGATGGATAGCCAATGGCTCACTGACAGAACACACGTCCAGATAAGTGAATCCACTTCTGACAAGAAATCTGTTACTAGTGATGTCACACAGGGATCACTGTCCTCCTCTTTGGTATATACTTCTGTGAAGTGAAGGCCAATGTTTGAATACTGTGGCTTACCAAGTTCGCCTATGACTATAAGCTGGGAGCAATCATTAAATCCCCAAATGATGTGACATCCTACAAACAGTCCTAAAAATGACACACAAATGGTGTCAAAACCATGGACTGAAACTACATGCTGAAAAATGCATAATACCCTTCGGTAAATCAGATATCCCTGCAAATTATAATACTGATAGCACATTTCTAAAAGCAGACCCAGTGGTGAGGGATCTATGAACACATTTCAACAGTAACCTAAACTTTGACCACCAGGTAGCTATGGTAGTAAGTAAATCCTTCTGTGTGACTCAACTTATAAGTAAAGGCAAGTCCTGAAAATCAAAAGAAGTCCTAGTGCCATTGCACTTTGCCCTCATAGGTTCATAGGTGTGCACTAGGTTAATAGCCTTGAAGCCTTTACAAGCCTAGCCCACAGAAGTGCCCTGGCATTGTGCCACCCAAAGTACAGTTGTGTACACTTACCATAAAAGTAGATGTTCAAGTATATTCACTGTTCAGGCCCATAATCAAGTACAATACTCCCTCTGCATATACCTATCCAGGCACTTATACCAATTGGAGTGCCCCCAAATGCTTCTCACTAAAATAAGACAAGGAGTAAGACATATGTTTTATGCAGACCAGCTAAAGGCCATATCTATTTACACTGTCTCATATCATTTGAGAGGTGACTAATGCCTGACCTACAAGGCATTCTCTGATCCAGCCCTAATGGAAAGGTTACACATTTGCAAGAAAAATTATACAAGGGTTATGCATTCCATGAAACTGAACCTTATTTGTGACTCTAACAGAACTTTCTGGAGACACAGATTCATATTGCAAAGGCTACTTCATCTATGGAATAAAGTTCCCAACTTCGTAAAACAAAGCGCCTGTCCTTCACTCTATTCAAAAGGAATTTGGATAAATGGATTGGGAACTATAAATTCACTCCTGGGGTACTGCTCATGTTACTTATGGACAGAGGAAGTCTGGAAAATGACTCAGGGCTCAACACCCAAAGGCCCACTACCCTGATACTACCCCATCCCATATCTGAGGAATTAATATTGTCATATCCTGGGTGTAACTGTCTAGGCTTGTAAAGGCTCTTGTGCCATTAGCCTAGTAATCGCCCATGAAGGTAACAGCTTTGTTAGAGCATAGTTATTTCAGTCATGTTACACATTTTTTTTTCATAATACTGAATTATTCTTAGGGCTCATTGAAATGCTTGTCTGTTTTCTGTAATTAGAATTTTCACATTTGTTTTGACTATTATGAACCATGATTCAGTCCCTCTGATACTGAATATGGCTCATGTAGTTTGCTGACATTCAGTTTTATTTAAATTTATTTTTATTTAACTTATAATTAATGTGCCTGGCTTTAGTAGGCAGATGTATCAGTATTGCCATACTCTCCTTGTGTCTGATTCATACTAATAAATCATCAGTTATACTTCACTTTCTAAGCCTTTAATTACCTGTGTAACAGCTATTTGGAAATTCTCTGGTACTGATGAAATGCCCTGTAGAAGTCTATACATCTGTTTCTTCTTAAAGATATATTAAACGCAAACAATTTAGAACTTTCTTCAGCTAGTTTTGTTTGGTGGAATCCCACTTTGCATCTAGTAATGCAAAGGACATAGGGATGGGACCACTTCATCTGTAAGCAGTAGTTAATGTTCTGTTTTAATCAATTAATTCATATCTTGTGCATCAGTACAAATGCAAATTTGTCCCTTGTTTTTACCATAGTAACAATACTATTCACCCATTCTGTAGTCTCTAATTACTTCTTAATAACACACTTGTTTTCCTTTCATTTTAACTTCTGGTGTGTTCTACTCCTGTGAGTGTGCACCACTTTCCCAGTTTTGAGGATTTTTGTGTATGCAATATGCTCAGGCAGACCTACTAAGCTGGAAAACAAATAATTATAGAAGGATATTATTGCCATGGCTCTGCATAGTACTGATGTCTCTACAAATGACAGTCTACTCCTGTATATCTACAGAGCATGTTGTCTCTTTGCTTTTAGACTGAATGTGTTTTACTAATCCTAATTCCTCTCATGCTAAGTATTTCAGAAGTAACATCATAAATACAATGGTTTAAAACAGGATTTATTACCCTTTGTTAACCAGGTTAGTCCCACTAGGCTAGTAGCCTCTTTTCAGGGGAGACCCAAGGTGGTACTTATACTACTAGGGGGAATTTGGCCAGGACATTGAAGAACTTTCTCTACTCTTCCTGATAGGTGCTGTGGGATCTTTAACATCTAACTGAGCTACCACCAACTCAAGCAGATGGGACCTCAGTTTAATGTTTCATTCAAAGTACGACACACTCGGGAGTACAGCACTCCCCTTGCTGCACTGCAGAGAAAGCAATACATCTGGTGTGGGAATATAACCCACAGAATTTTGCACCAAAGTATGTGTGCTACCTGTTTCTCCATTGACATTGCAAGTTATTTGTGTTTATAAGGGCAGTGGATTGAGCACAGAAAACTCATACACACACAAACACACACACATGTATTTGTGTGTGTGTGTGTGTGTGTGTGTGTGTGTGTATATACATATATATATATATATATATATATATATATATATATATATATGTGTGTGTGTGTGAATATATATGTACATATAAGCTTATGGTATTAGTTCCATTTTGCAGGGGAGATAATTCTGTAGGTGATAATAGGACTTGGGTTTTTAAGGAGTACTGAAAGTGAGTGACAAAATGATCACTCTTCTTAGGAGAGCTTATTACTATAGAAAGTACTTTGGTTGGTGGTTTCAAGGGTGTCAGGAAGTATGTGATTGTATGTATATATGACCTGATAAGTAACTGAATGAGTTGCATTAGGATGAGACCACAAAGTTAGCTGAGGTCATGCCTGTACACCCACAAAAGAAGTTGATATTAAAGTCATCTAGGATTAGAACGTTGACCTTCTTGTGTGTTAGTTGAGAAAGAGTTTATATTACACTGATAGATACTGAGTAAGAGATAGAGGGTAGCAATTAACTGAAGTAATTGCAAGTGTAACCTTCCAAAGGATCATGTTTCTCTGTTACTTTCAAGGGAAATTATTAACACTATGTGTTTCCTAAGTTCTCTGTCCTCGATATGTAATGTGCCCACATCTGTATTTCCTGTGCCTTTTAACACCAGCTTTAAAACTACCTTCAGTCAAAAAAATTATACTTTGTTGTGGTGTTTGATTTGAATTCAGCAGTATGTTTAATGTTGTTGTCTTTCAGCTTTTCCCGGTTAGGGGTCGCCACAGCGGAACTCCGGTCCGCTAATGATTGGCAGTAGAATTTAACGAACGTCGAAGTGCCAGCTCGACGTTCAACCTTCAATGAAGGCATGACATTTATGCATGTCTTTCGAACGCCCACCCAACCGCGGGGAGGACATGCAGACTCCACGCAAAAGGCACTCCCCGCACTCCAGCCGAGAATCGAATGGGAGAACCTCTTGCTGTGAGGCAACAACGCTACCACTGCACCACCGCGTAATGTTTAATACTATTCTGTGCTTCCAACACTCTGACTTGTCTTCTTGACTCACTGTTTCTGATGTAGTTTTAATTTTCACTTCATTAGCTCTCTTCACTTTAATAGGGACAGCTAACAGTTTACCTTCAGGTTTCTGTTCAACATAATGCAAATTATTTTAAATACACTTATCTTTAATGTTATACATCTTTACAAAATGGATCTTTCTACCACAACTACAAAACTGATTAAATGCAGAATGTCACTTCCTCTCCTGCTTATAACTTCATCTAGAACGTAACGCTTGAATTTCAGCTGCAACATACCTCCTATGACTTCATGGCTTTTTTCACACCACTGTTAATATTACAAATCATTCCCACTTTATTTGTAGCATTCACCTTTTTTTTATTAAATTAACGTTTATTCTAGCAAATATCTTTTACCTTTGTTAAATCTTTTATTGTGTCCATGTAATTTTCTTTACTCTGCCTATTATTAGCACAGCTTTTGATGATGTAAGGTTTGATTCTCTTAACAATCTCCCACTGCATTTAAAGTGGAACCTGTGTGTTGAGAGACAGCCTTACAAGACTATCTGCAAATATATAGAGCTGAGTATATTTTTCTGTATTATTCTGTATTATAGAGCTAAATTGTTGCTTAGATATCTGTTGTCTTCCTGTTCTGCAAATATACAGAGATCAGTATATATTTTTTTGGTTTTATAATTTGCACTCTGATTCCTCACATCTCTGTTGAAACTGTCTTCTCCACCCTCCTTCCCTGTTCTTGGTTGTAGTTTAAATTTGGTGGCTTTTGCAGTGCCCGCCCCACTGTAGATTTGATCTAGGACACTCCTCCAGTCCCATCTCTTTACCGCATTCTACCTAATAAACCCTTTCTGCACTTATTTTTAGTCCTTTTTCAATGTAATTACATTTTTTCAAACTGTGTGTGGACTAATATTGCTACATACTCAAGTGTGCCAGCTTGCACTGCATGTGAATTGTTTTTACTACTGTTTTTGCTACTTTTCTGAAAAAAAAAAATTGTAAGCCTGTTTCCTACCTTTCCTGTAATTAGTGTTCCAGATACAGATTTGCTGTATCCAGGACTATTTGTAAGCTTCTGAGCCCCCAAGCCTTTCTGTGTTGGAGGGAAGCCTTCTAGCTTATCAGTGGGAGTGGTAAGCACTAGGACACCTGTCTACCACATAAGGAGTGGTTCTGGCCCAGAATTTGTAGTTATTGGCCGTTTGGGCGGTCTTCCATCTCTCTCAACTTTCTGATTTGAAGGCCTGCATTTGCACTTGTTTCTGTCCTGTAACTCTTGGGCCCATCTCATTTGCTCACTCAAAAAAATTATCTGCTTTTACTGTATTTGTGTTTCTTCCTACTTTATTTTGCTTTTGCGTCATCTTAAAAGTACTCAGTTGTATTTATTACTGCTTGGTGTAACTCATTCTAAGCCTTTTAGTTTAAGCACTTGGGCTTCAGACCAGTTGTTTTACATTAAGAAGGTTTGTGGTCTGCACTGTAGTGGCAGAACAGGTAGCTTACATCCTTCTAAGTTGGGAACTGCTGATTGAGGGCTCAGTGTCTGTTATTCTAAAAGTGTATTAATTCTGGTTTAAGCACTTGGGCTTCAGGCCAGTTATTTTACATTAAAAGGGTTCGTGGTCTGCACTCTTGTGGGAGGAGAGGCTGGACTCTGCCCTTCTGAGCTGGGAATTTCTGGTTAAAGGCTTATAGTGCCTGCATATTTGAACTGCTTCTTACTGAAATTGGTACACCTTGTTTCTGTAGCATAGACTAGATCCAGGCCTGCTGAATCTAGCTTTGTTTGTATAAGTTGAGCACTAATCCAGGCATTCTTTAAAGTACTAAATTGTATTTATTACTGCTAGGTAGTAACTTGATTAAAGTGTAGCTATCATTCTAAGTCTTTTGGATTAAGCACTTGAGCTTCAGACCAGTTGTTTTACATTAGGAAGGTTTGTGGCCTGCACTGTGGTGGCAGGACAGGTAGCTTACATCCTTCTAAGTTGGGAACTGCTGATTGAGGGCTCAGTGTCTGTTATTCTAAAAGTGTATTAATTCTGGTTTAAGCACTTGGGCTTTAGGCCAGTTGTTTTACATTAAGAAGGTTTGTGGTCTGCACTGTAGTGGGAGGAGAGGCTGGACTCTGCCCTTCTGAGCTGGGAATTTCTGGTTAAAGGCTTATAGTGCCTGCATATTTGAACTGTTTCTTACTGAAATTGGTACACCTTGTTTGCTGTAGCATAGACTAGATCCAGGCCTGCTGAATCTAGCTTTGTTTGTATGCTTGTTGTTTGTTTGCTAGTTATTTCCCTGAAACGCTAATTCCACCTAAAACACAGCTTTTCAGAGCTTCTGAGGATCCCTAGTGATATCTGCATTGCTTACTGTACTTATTTCCTTGTTTCACTTGAAAGAAAGTTACTGTCTGTCATTTTTGCATTTAAGTTACCTGTAAAACATTGCATTTAAGTTACCTGGCACTTGCTCACTAAAGCAATTATATAAGTCAGCACTAAAAAATTAAAAGCACTACACCCTCACAAACTCCCCTTGAGTACCTTGTTCCCCATTTGCCCTTTTTTCAATTATAAAGGAATTCCCAATACTGTTCTAGCATGTCCAAAGGTCAGTTGTCAATCTCCTCTCCTGTCCAGTTGGTGAATCTGGGAATCTTGAGGCAATGTTACAACTGCCTCATGTACACAGACAACCCTCTCCTCCTCCCAACAAATTCCAACACATGTGAGAGATGCAACCATATAGCCATACTGGAGGCTAAGCTCTCTCAACTCAGTACTGGCGAAACCAGTCAGGAGGAGAAGAAAACCACATTCACTACAATTCCAGTCTCACATAGACCTACCACGACAGCAAACGAAACACATAAACACACAAAAACATACTCGGAGGCTCTAAATAGAAATCTGCCTAAGCAGCAGAGACCTCCAAAGCAGAGACCCAAGCAACTGCTACCCCAAAACAAAACATGTGCAACACATAGCTCACAAAGCCAGTGTGCCGAACAGTCACAGCCCTTAAGGCTAAACAACACACTTGATACACTTGTAATAGGTGACTCTATCGTCCGGCACACTGACGTCCTGCTCACCAGGCTGAACAAGGAGAAGGTCACTCTGAGCTGCCTGTTGGGCATTAGGATCCACCACATAACACAAGCACTCAGGTCACTCCAAGGCAAGTACAAATATGACTCAGTCATTGTCCATGCTGGTGTGAATGACCTGAGACGTACCTCCCTGGACTACATGAAAAGAGACATAGAGGAGCTCTCTGAGCATGTAGCCCAGGCCGGTATGACCCTGACCTTGAGTAGCATCTTACCCTCACCAAGAATGATGCCACAATATGAAGACAAGATGATCAATTTCAACAATTGGCTTAAGTATTTGTGTCATTCAAAGGGGATCCAATGCCTGTCCGCCTGGGATGACATGCTCGACAAGCCATGATGCTTCGCTAGGGACGGCTTGCACCTGTCACCCCTGGGCTTTCGGATATTGGCAAAGGCTCTTGCTACCCCCATAGTGCCTTTTTTAGGCAAGGCTCAAAAGACAAACCCACCTCCATAGGTATCACAAGGGATAAAAAACTAAGAGTAATGCTACTCAACGCCAGAAGTCTAAACCTCAAATGCACGCACTCAAAACTCTCCTTAGCATGGAGAACATCGATATCTGTGCAGTAACAGAAACCTGGTTTAAGGCTCCCGAGAGCACCCCAGCACTACCAGGTTATACCTCATACCATGCTTTTCGGCCCCAAAACTTGGACTGAACCACAAAAGGAAGGGGAGTATCAATATTCGTCAAAGATACCCACACTTCCAGGTTGGTGGCACAGCACGAAGCATCAGAGACTATCCATGTGCAACTAACAGTGGGTAAAACTGCCTTCCAGTTTATAGCCTGCTACAGACCACCCTCCCAAACCCAGGAACCCCACTCGGCCTTCCTGAGAACACTGGAAAATATGAAGGTCTCTCCAAACACCATTATATTGGGTGACTTCAACTACCCAAACATAGACTGGGAGCATTACCCTAGCTCCAACACCCTAGCCCAAAGGTTCCTAGAATTTATAAACTCAAATGCTATGGAACAACTTGTTACCACTCCCACAAGAGGGGAAAATGTACTGGACCTGATCATCACCAACATGGGGACTCTATGCTCCAGACCAGAAGTGTATCCCTCACTGGTAAGGTCAGACCATAAACTAATCTCACTGGATATTCACATCCCGACTCCACCCCATGCCCTGAAAACCACAGTGAAAAACTTCTCTAAAGCAAATTTCACACTCCTCAAAAATGAGGTGGAATCCTTCAAAGCCCCCGGGCCTGTGGAAAATACGGCCCAGACCGCAGTATCCTTTATAAACGCATTCTGTGAACACCTTCAGGAATGCATGGATCATGCAATCCCAAATAAAACCAAGACCCAATCCTCCAAAGGCAGACGTCCTGTCTGGTGGACCCCAGCCATAAACAAACTATACAATAGAAGGAGGAAGCTACTACATGATAGAGCAAAATCCCAAAAAGGGAAGGCATCTCTGATCAGTATTAGCAAAAAACTACGGGCACTCATAAAATTGTCTAAGGCCAGCTTCGAGAGAAAAATTGCACAGGACACTAAGGATAATCACAAGGCTTTCTTTAGTCATGTTAGGAACCTGGGTGGGAATTCCCAGATATGCTCAGAATTAGTCCAAAATGACAAAAAATACACCGAACCCACAGACATTGCCAACATCCTAGCTGACAGGTTCAGTGCAAACATCTCCCCCCCACCCACCAAAAGGGTAAATATCTATCCCAGCAGAGTGCTGCCCCCCTGACCTCTCAGATGCTCAGGTAAGAGCTGCCCTCTCCAAAGCAAAAAACACAGCATCAATGGGACCAGACGGTGTCCCGGGCTGCGTCCTACATGAACTCCAAGAAGAGCTAAACCCAAACATAAAACTACTGTTCAATCTCAGCCTTACTACTGGATATGTACCCAAAGAGTGGTGTACAGCAACAGTGGTCCCTCTCCACAAAGGTGGTGCCTCAACGGATCCTGGAAACTATCGCCCCATAAGCCTGACTAGCTTGGTCTGCAAAGCTATGGAAAGGATCATCGTGGACCTCATAAATAAAGATATTGGGGACCTACAGACACTGGATCCTACCCAGTTCGGCTTTGTTAAGGGCATATCCTGCCTCTTAAGCCTGGTCGATTTCTTTGAAACAGTCACCAAGGCCATTGACGAGGGGAAGGTGGTCCACACAGCTTACCTGGTCCTCGCAAAAGCCTTCGATACAATACCCCACTCGGGCATTATAGATAAGCTCACCAGCTTAAATATAAACCCCTATGTCACTAGATGGGTTGCAAACTGGCTCAAGGACAGAACCCACATGGTTAGAATTGCTGGAGCCATGTCAGACTCCAAACCAGTTACAAGTGGCATCCCACAAGGCTCAGTCCTGGGACCTCTCTTGTTCGGTATATATTTCTTGGAGGTACAGGCCAACACGGAAGGACTGTGGCTGACCAAGTTCGCAGATTACTGCAAAATGGGCGCCATAATCGACTCTCCAGCCGACACAAGCATCCTCCAAAAGGGCGTCATAGAAACAGACAACTGGTGCCAGAGCCATGGCCTCAAGCTAAACACCAAAAAGTGTATAGTCATCCCCTTTGGCAAAAACAAAATGCCAACAAATTACCACATAGGTGGCAATCCATTAAGTACAGAAGAAGTAATTAGGGACTTGGGGACCCAAATTGATAGCAATCTCTCATTTGATAACCACGTGGCCAAAGTGGTTAGAAAAACATTTTATATAGCCCACCTAATCATGAAGGGATTCACATCTAGATCAGGGGAGGTCATCGTGCCTCTTTACTCATCCCTCATCGGGCCCATAATTGAGTACAATGCCCCTTTTGGGATGTACCTTACCAGACACCTGCAGCAAATGGAAAGACCCCAAAAGTACCTCACCAAGAGGATTAAAGGGCTCAAACAGATGCCATATGC